>NW_017731893.1:1124092-1163051 GCF_001890085.2 Hipposideros armiger
TTAACCAACTGAGCCACTTGGCCGGCCCCGACACATAGATTATTTAGAAGTGTGTTGTTTAATTTTCATGTATTTATGAAATTTTCCTGTTCTCTTTTTGTTATTGATTCCTGTTTTGATTGTGGTTAGAGAACACATTACATTTTATCATTATAGGTTAGGGGTCAGATCTGAGTCACTTTCTTCCATTGGGTAGGGGGTGGTAAAAAATTCTGCCTCTATGATATCCTGCAATCCTGGCATCTCTAACTAGTTTACCTTCCTGTTTCCACTTTTCAGAGCTCTGCTTTACTTGTGTTTTGCATTTTTTCCAGGATTCGTAGTGGCACTAAGCTGGGAAGAGCAGGAGAAAAGATAGTGCACACCATCATTGGATATCTCTTCATAAAATTTTGCCTTCCAATTTTAAATATTTAATGACCTTAGGATATTTTTTTATAAAATGTGCAGTGTGGGAGGGATCTAATTTCACTTAGTTTTATTCAGATAATTGCTTGTCCTAGCACAGTTTATTTATGTTTTTTTTTTTTTCCCCAATGGTCCGTTAGAGGCGGTTTGTCAACTTAATTATTTTCCTGGGGATTTTGGGTTTGTTTTGGGATTTTTTTTTATATTTCATTAGTGAGTTTGTTTACTCCTGTGGCAATACCATACTTTTTAATATTATAGTTTTTAATAAGTTTGGATATATCTTAGGGCAATTTCCTCAACCTTAGTCTTGTTCCTCAGAAGTGTTTTAGCTATTCAAATAACTATAAATTTTAAAATAGACTTGCCAAATTCCTAAAAACATTTTTTCTTGGGACTTTTTTTTTTTGAATAGCTGTGGTTTTATAGATCAATGTAGAGATAGCTGGCATCTTTATGATACTGAGTGTTTCAATGAGTGAATGAACATGTTTTCTCTCCCCATATATTTAAATTTTCTTTAATGTATTTCAATACCATTTTTATACTTTTCTCCACACAGATCTTGTACATGTTTTTGTTAAATGTAATTGTGAGTATGTTATAATTTCACTATTGTAAATGCTATTTGCAAGTAATTAAAATAAATCACTTTTTCCTTTGTCGGGCTTTGAGACCTCCAACAGAAAGCAAGAGGGAGCCTGTGGGCTCAGTGCAAGATCAGCCTTCTGTCCAAATCCACGCCTCCCTCAGCAGGAGTTGAGAGGGGACTCTCAGACTTGGAACAAGACCACACCTCTTCAAGACACCATTGGCAGGAGACAGCACAGTGCCAGAACGCTCAGAATAAGGCTGCCCACTTACATAATATCGTGACTCTCTCAGCAGGAGCCAAGTGGGAGATTCTGAGCAACACGTGTTCCTGGCCTGCCTTCCCCCAGCCCTCTCTTTCTTTATTACCCATACTCTTGATCCATGTTCTTTCTACTCTGTATAAGGAGCCCAGGTCTCCCAGTTCATTTATTCCAGAATGCTAATTAACCCTCCCTCAGGCTCCTTATATCACTTTTTCTGACCTTGTTTCTCCTCCCCTTTTATGATGCCTGAAGCTTTTTTTCTGCGCTCTCTGGAATGCAAGATCATTGCTCAACAAAATCTGTATTTTCAACTTCTGGTATGTTCCCTTCGCCTACTGTGCTAATGGAAATCTATCTTTTCCCTAGTTATAGTTTCTCTTGCAGCCCGTGGCATTCTGGTAAATGTTTAGCAATCAGCTCTCTGGCTGCAGGGTCGGGGCGAGCCATAATTTGTCATGTTTTCCAGTTTCTGTGCTATAAATACTCACACCAGAGCCATTCAAACTACCATCTTCATTAACTAAAAGTGGGGTTGGGTGGGGGTTAGCTCAGTTGGTTAGAGCATCATGCTGATAACACCAAGTTTCAAAGTTGCTGGTTCCAAGGTTGCTGGTTTGACCCGTGCATGGGCCACTGTGAGCTGCTCCCTCCCTAAAAGAGTCAACTATGCCATTGTAGCAGGAAAACAATGTGTAACCAATGACCATGGATGTTTCCCAATAAAACAATTAAAAAATTAAAATAAATAAAAATGGGGCTGGGAAGGATGACCACGTTCAGCTCTCCTGAGAGCTCCCGCACACTATGTCCTACAATACTCGTCAGGGTAACTGTGCTCTCTTCCCCGCACGTGACCCTGGCATTGCACCAAGAGGTGAGATAACTGTTCCCTTTGTTACCCATTGCTGCTTTCAGTTTCTTCTCCCTCATGAACACATCCTGCCTTGACTCGCCTGTCATCAGATTATCCCACTTACTGTCACTTTTTATTGCAGGCACTTCTCAGGTCATTTTTGCGTAAGTTTAAAATATTAAGTCCTGTGACATTGTCACTTTAAAAGATATGAGCCCTGCTATACTTCTTTGTTATTTAAACGTTCACATGGATGATCCTTCTAACACACTGGACTTTCATTCAGTTCTTTGACAGCCTCTGTCGTACTGATCTTGTGCTCCATCTGTTCTCAGCCACTCACTTTCTGGTCGTTTCTTAGGCCTTGTGATTGTCAATAAGTGTCATAATTTTTCATTTTCTTTGCTGTTTGCTCATCTCCTCAACCTCTGCATGTTGAGGTGTTATAGACCTCAATTCTGTCATCACTCCCTTGGTGATCTCACCCAGTCTCATGGCTTTAAATTACCTGTACTTTAATGACTCCTTAATTTACATCTTCAACTGAGATCTCCTTCCTGAAACTCTAGTTGTATATATTTAACTGCATCCTTGGCCCCTGCAGTTAGATATGAATTCCCTACTAAAGCTCTGTCTCCTATAACTTTCTTTACCTTAAATAATGGAAACTCCATCCTTCCAGTTAGCCAGAAAGCTTTGGAGTTCTCCTTGAGTCATTTCTCTCTTAACATTTCACATCAGATGTGATAATCCTTTTGGCTGTTTTTGAAAAATATCCACACTTCCATCTTTCTTAACACCAGCGCTGTTGCTCCCTGTTTTGTTTTTTTTCTTTTTCTTTTTTTTTCCCCTCCATCATCTGTAGCTTACATTATTGCAATAGCTCCCTAACTGGTCTCTTGATGTGTCTTTATTTTCCTTCTGTCTTCTTTGAACACAGCAGCAAGAGGGGTCTTAAAATATAACTCTGTCCATAAGTTTTCTCTGTTAAAAATGTTGGAGTGGCTTCCCATCTTTCTCAGAGTTACAAATAAAGTCAGAGCCTCTGAAGCCCGACATAATCGAACCATTTTCACCTCTCTGACCTTATCACCTGCTACTCCACATACGTAACTCCAATGCAGCCACAGTAGCCTCCTACCTATTTTTAGAACACCCTCAGCAGGCTCCTCCCTGCAGGCCTTAGTACTTGAGGTTTTCCCTGCCTGAGTTGTCTTCCCTCACATATCCTAATGGCTTATCCCTTCACTTCCTTTAAAGATTTACTCAAATGTCTTCTATACCTTCTAAAGCCACTCAAATCTAAATTTTAATTGTGTCCCTCATTCCCTGATCCTTCCTGGGCCTCTCCCGTGCTTTGTTTTTTCTCCTTACATATCTTCTATAGCTTTCTTTTACACATCTGTATTGTACTCAATAACTTGTTTGTTGTATCTCTTCTCCACTAGAATGTAAGCTTCATGAGAGCAGGAGTAGTTATCTCAGTGTGTGACTGGCAAATAGTCCTTATGCCAATATTTTGTATTTGAATGTGTAAATGAAAATACGTGTTCTGTTAGTTGCTGTTATATAGATATGAAACCGATTACTTTAAGTTGACCACACTAAACTCTATTTCAAGAGTTTGTCTATAGTTCTTTATGGATTTTTTTTTTTGATAAATGATAATCACCTGTGAATGATGATAGTTGTGGTTTTCCTTTTCCAAATCGGGAACACTGTATGCATATTTCTTATCTTTGTGCATTGTCTAGGACCTCTAAAGAGTGGTTACATGGAATAGCATTTTAATGGTGTCCTTGATTTTAAAGAGAATGCTTCCAATGTTTTAATATGAAAAATGATATTTGTTGTAAGTCTTCAGTAAGTATTTAAGTTGAAAAAGTTGTCTTTACTTCCATGTTGCTAAGTTTGTTTATTTGTGTTTCATTATGAATTAGTGTTACTTTTTAAATCATAAATGAATGGTTTAACTGTTAAGATTTTATTGTACCATGAATGAATATTGAATTTTCTGCTTCTGAGATGATTTTTCCTATTAATGTTTGAATGTTGTAAATGACATAATGGATTTTCTGATATAAACATTTGCGTCCATTATTGAGCTAAAACTAACTTTCTTTCATCCTTTCTAGAACAAATGAACCTAATCAAGAGTTGGGTTTATCTACTGAGTATTAAATATTTTAATTGCAAATAAAGCATTTAAATTTGTTATGATTTTCCTCCACAGATTAAAAATGGATTACTATTTACCTGTATTCTACCAAAAGACACTTTAAATGGGAATCTTAATTGCTAAAATTAAATATTGGACTTTAGATTATAGTGCTATATAAGACTACATACTCTGATGACGGATTCTTCCACTAAAAAGCAACCAAAACCTAAGTTAAACAAAATTTTAGTGCATTTTTACACTCAACAGAAGTGAAAAGAGGCAAAAATAAGGGACGATAGCTGAATTAACACATGAACTATAAGCAGTAAACACATGCAAAAGACGGTTTGCCCATGATGGAAAATGCCAAAACCAGAACTGCAGCCTGGAGACTAAACTTTAAGCCGTCTATAAGACAGGGAAGCAAAATCTTAGAAACGTTTAAAGAAACAAAATGTGAGCCACATAGGGACACCCAATCAAAACAATCTTAGTTCATCTAGTATAAGCACCAATACGGTAGAACTAATATAAGGCATCAAGTCAGTTCTTGCAGCATGTTTAGTTATGGGGTTTTAATGTACTTTTTTTTTTTCTGTAATTGACTCTAACCTAGATAATGATTAAAATTACAGTATTTTGCAGTCAGCACTATATCATTTAGATTTTCTTTGAGCAAAGGTAATATTCTTTACTTAATTCTTTCTGTAGGTGTTATACATTTTGATTGGTTTTATAATATATACAAATACTCATGGAACTTTGAAGTTCAAGAAATATGTTATACAAATAAGAATATTACAAGGGAAAAATAGCTTTCTTTTAGAATTAATTACCTGTAAATAATTTGTAGTTTATTTTTAATGCAGTTTATCTGTGTAGATTATATGAAAATTTCCTCATAATTCTAAGACTAGCCTTGAATTAATTAGGCTAATTTTCACTGTAGGATACTTATAAATCTGTTTGTTTATGAATAAAATATATTTTTTATTTTCATATTAAATTATATCTTGAATATGAATTTTATTTTGTTTTTCTTAGACTATGAATTTTGGTATTATAGTTATTACATGGTTAATTTGACACAAAAGTGATTTTGTGTTAGAAAAGTGATAAGTTCTCAGTCTTGTAATAGACTCATAATATAAAAATGTAAGTACTGTGCCTTCAATAGAAAGCCAAGACAATTTGATTTAGATTTAATATCAAATAAATAACAATCCCTGATAAACTGTTTGACCTACATCTTTCTAAATAATAAGCTCTAATTTGTTTATACTTAATGTATATATTTGTATATAAGTAACTGATGCCAGTGCTCCATGGTTGGCAGAGTATTTTGTGATGTAGTAAAAAGCACACTTAACTGAGAATCTGGGGATGGTTTTGACTTTACTGAAATATATTTATAGGCTTTGACAGTTGCTCTCTTTGAAGTCTATATCTTTGTAAAACAAAACAGTTTTCTTTTGTATCTTTTCCTCTTCTAAGTGATTTATTTTTCTCATAGTTAAAAATCTTAATGGAGGTGTAATTAACAAATTATTTCTTAATTGAATAGAATTAATAATTTAATTAATAAATTATATCTTAATAGCATGTTGGATAAGTAAAACACCACATTTACTATTCAGGTAACATTCTATTTATAAGATAGAAAATTATGTTACAAAATTAGCATATAAACTAAAAAAATTTGGCAGTTAATTACTCTAATAGAGTTTTACAATACTAAATATTTAAGAATTTTTTTAGAACAGTTTTAGATTCACAGCAAAATTGAGAGGAAGGTACATAGATTTTTCCATATGCAGCTGGACCCCAAGCATGCGGTAGCCTCCCCATTATCACCATCCCCCATCAGAGTGGCAACAGTTCTTAAAATAAATGGACCTACTTTGGCATATCATCATCACCAAAGTCTGTAGTTTATATTGTGGATCATTCTGGGGATCAGACATTATATATGTTGGGCAAATGTAAAATGACATGTATCCATCATTACAGTATCATACAAAGTATTTTCACTGCCCTAAAAATACTGTGTTCCACCCACTCAAACCTCCCCCACACCCCCATCTCTGGCAAGTACTAATCTTCTTACTCTTTATATAGGTTTTTGCCTTTTTCAGAATGTCACATCGTTACAACCATATAGCATGTAGCCTTTTCAGATTGGATTTATTTTTACTTAATAGCATACATTCAAGATCCCTTTATGTCTTCTCATGGCTTGGTAGTTCATTTCCTTTTAGTGACGAATAATATTTCATTATCTGGAGGTACCAAAATTTATTTTTTCATTCACCTATTGAAGAACTTCTTTGTTGCTTCCAAGTTTTGGCAATTATAAATAAGGCTGCTGTAAACATTCATGTGCAGGTTTTTGTGTAGACATACGTTTTCCACTCCTTTGTGTTAAGTGCCAAAGAGCATAATTGCTGGATTGCACGGTAAGAGTATATTTAGTTTTGGAAAAAAACTGCCAAAATACCTTGCAAAGCAGCTGTATCATATTGTATTTCAACCAGCAAGGAATGAGAGTTCCCATTGTTCCACATCCTCACAATCATTTGGTGTTGTCAGTGTACTGAATTTCGGTTATTCTAATTGGTGTGTAGTGATATCTCGTTGTTTTAACTTGCATTTCCCTGATGACATATGATGTGGAGCATCTTTTCATATACTTATCTGCTATCTGTATATCTTATTTTGTGAGGGGTCTGTTAATGTCTTAGGTCCATTTTTTAATTGGGTTGTTCGGCTTCTTATTGCTGAATTTTAAGAGTTCTTTGTATATTTTGGAGATAGTCTTTATCAGATGTGTGTTTTGCAAAGATTTTCCCATCTGTGACTTGTCTTATTCTCTTCACGTTGTCTTTTGCAGAGTGAAAATTTTTAAGTTTAATGAACTCTAACTTGTCAATTCTTTCTTCATGGATCATGTCTTTGATGTTGTGTCTGGAAACTCATTCCAATACCCAAGGTCATCTTGGTTTTCTCCTATGTTATCTTTTAGGAGTTTTATAGTTTCACATTTAAGTCTGTGATCCATTTTTGTATTAATTTTTGTGAAAGATGTACTGCATTTATATTTATTTTTTCCTTTCGCAATCGGGTGTCCGGTTGTTTGAGCATCATTAGTTGAAAATACTTTTTGCTCCATGGCATTGCCTTTACAATGGGACCATATTATGCATTATTTAGAAACTTATCTTGCTTTCTTGCTTTCATATGAATAAATATTTATTTGATTCATCATTTAAATCAAATATATTTACCACCTATTTATTTATTCTTTTTAACAAAAACCAAACTTCGAAATGTATTGTTCTTCAACTTTTAAGTGGTTAGGAATTAGTAGAACCATGATATGAATGCAGCAAAATTTCTTATTTAAAGAAAGTAGAAATTATTATTTTAATTCTGATGTTCATTACTTGATTTTCCTGTTTTGGAAGGAGGAATTGATAAATCGAACATGATATTCTCAACATAAAATTTGATTTCTTGGATTTCTTACAGTGCTCATCTCTTTTAAATTATTAAAATAATTAGAGGAAATCATTTATTTGAGCAGGAATTAAAATTCTTACAGACATTATATTATGAAATGTAAGTTCAAATAACATTTTTTTGTGGTTATATTGACACAGAGGGAAATGGCACAGTAATCTGCAGGTGGTACATTATATTTTGTTTCTCTAAAATTAGATTATTTGAGAATGCAGAGCCATCCTGTGGACTGTTACTGAGCATAGATAAGAAGGAGGTAACTAAAATGTTAACACCTTGGGACTGGTGATGTGGGTTTGCGTCTATACATTAAAGGGGAATGCTTCTAGAGGTAGCATACCCTCAAGTACTACTAGGGTCTTTGGTATTTCCTGAAGATTTCAGTTCACAAAAATAGTTAGCAAATTTGTTATAAATTTTTAAAGAAACACAGTATAAAAGTTGATTTCAATGGTTTAAACCCTGGGAACATGCATTTAAACAATTTAATTGCCCTGTCCTCAATTTAACAGTCTATACTATATTCCAGGAACTGAATAACACACTTAGCCTATTTTGTCTCTTTAATTTTTCAAACAACAATTTCTGCTTTAGAAATAAGTTCCTTTATAAGGAATATAAAACTTAGTTGGAAATAAACACATAAACCATAGGCCCCATAAGTATATTATTATTATTTTATCTAACTATATACCATATTGTATTATACGAGGCCTGACAATTAAGTTCACCAACTTGTTGCAACAATGTTGCTAATCTTTTTTGATAGCAGAAGGGGATTATTCATTATGGATTTGTACCAACTGGACAAACAGTTAACCAAGTTTACTATTTGGAAGTGATGAAAAGGCTGTGTGAAAAACTTAGACAACTTGAACTTTAAGCTAACAATTCATGGCTCTTGCATCGTGACAATGCACCAGCTCACACGGCACTGTCTATGAGAGAGTTTTTAGCCAGTAAACAAATAACTGTATTGGAACACCCTTCCTACTCACCTGATTTGGCCCCCAATGTCTTCTTTCTTTACCCGAAGATGAAGGAAATATTGAAAGGAAGACATTTTGATGGCATTCAGGACATCAAGGGTAATATGATGACAGCTCTGATGGCTATTCCAGTAAAATAGTTCCAAAATTGCTTTGAAAGGTGGACTAGGCTCTGGTGTCAGTACATAACTTCCCAAGGGAGTGCTTTGAAGGTTACTATAGTGATATTCAGCAATGAGGGTATGTAGCATTTTTTCTAGGATGATTTCGCTAACTTAATTGTCCGACCTCGTATATTAAAAGTGTGTGTGTTTAGTTGCCTTCTTAGGCATATTATTTTATATATAAATATACTGTATTAATTATAGTGTAAATATATATTTGTACATTGTAATACACTATTAAACATGCATGCACATATGTATACGTGTAATATCTGTAGATATATATAGATATTTCTATCTATATATCGCTACATAGCTTCTTATACACACATATAAGTACACAAACCACATACACATATACTATGGCAAGAGCATCTTGCTTTATTGCAGAAACTGGAGTCCCTAACGGGTGTCCCCAGCTCATTTTAGGGGGTTTCCAGGCTGTGGTTTGAAGGGTTTTCAGGAAGAGGTACAGTAAATTTTAAAAACTTCCTTTGTTGCCACTGTTCTTGCACATTTGCTGCTCTAATGGTCATATAGTTCTTCTGTTGTTAAATATTTTTGGGTGTTATATTATACTTGTCCATGGATTTTAAAAAGAAAAAAATAAATGAAAATGCACAGAAGAGCTTACAACTGTCCTACATCACTGTTAGCTACCTCAAATTATTCTTTTGAGGGGCACCTATTCTTAAAAATTTGCTTTTGTGCTTCTTTTTACAGTTAACTCCCATTTCTTACTAAATTCTCATATTTTATGTCTTGATTTGTCAACTTTTCATGCTATTTATTGACTCCCTTCTATGTTAGTTGAAGATTTGGATCACTTACAATTTTTATGTTCTTGTTCCACTCTTTGTATAGTTGTTCATTATCTTTTGTCCTCCACTGTAAATAAAATAAAATAATAGTAACTAATATACAAGGTGTGATTGAAAAATACAATGAATGTTTAAATTAAGAAAAAATATCATAGAGCCGGCCGAGTGGCGCGATGGTTAAGAACTGTCTTGGGACACCAGAGGGCCCCGATTCGGATCCCACATATGAGGGCCAGTGACACTGCCGTCCACAGGTAAGATGCTGAACAACAGCTCAACCTGGAGCTGGGCTGCCGTGAGTTGCCAGAGATGGCGTAGGCTGCAGCCCCTGTGGCAGTGGGTGCCATGGGCTACCGTGTGTAGCCAGCAGCCAGCGTGAGCAGCCAGCAGCCACAGTGAGCGGCCGTCCAGAAGCCGGCGACTGATCTGCCTCGTCCAGGAAGAGCGCAATGATGGTGCCAATTTGAGCCAGTGAAGCAACGTCCTCCACAACTAGACTGAAGAACAAAATGACAGCAACTTGCCTGTTCCCCTTTCCCCAATTCCCCAATAAAAATCTTAAAAAAAAAATTATAGTAAAATACACATTGCCATTAATCCCTCTCAAAATACCCCCCTCACTTT
Organism: Hipposideros armiger; assembly: GCF_001890085.2. Lineage (NCBI taxonomy): Eukaryota > Metazoa > Chordata > Mammalia > Chiroptera > Hipposideridae > Hipposideros > Hipposideros armiger. The sequence goes on from NW_017731893.1 coordinate 1,134,489, forward strand.
GAACACACTTATCCCATCATTCTTGCCACTTTCTGAAGCAGTTCTGGAAGTCCTTTTTAATGAGTGTCTTTACTTCATCTCCATCATGACAATGCTCCGTGTCACACATCACTTCTGATATGGCAATTTCTGTCAAATAAAAACATTACAGGGTGTCCTCATCCAGCTTATTTGCTGGATCTGGCACCGTGTGACTTCTGCTCTTCCTCAAAGTCAAAATGACCATGAAAGGTAAACGTTTTGAATCGATTCAGGACATCAAGGCAGCCACGACAGAGCAACTAAAGACACTCACTAAAGAGGACTTCCAAAACTGCTTCAGAAAGTGGAAAGAATGATGGAATAAGTGTGTTCGAAGCGAGGGGGAATATTTTGAGGGGGGATTAATGGCAATGTGTCTTTTACTGTAATGATTTTTTTTTAATTTTAACCTTTCACCATATTTTTTTATCGTACCTTGTACTTAAACCTCTGCCTCTAGATTCATGAGTTGTAGTATCTCTTATGTAGTATCTCTTGGAAGATCATACTGATAGAGCTCCTTTCCATTTCTTTACCTCATTCTCTCTTCCATTTTCTAAGATCTGTCAGCTGTACTTTAAATTTTTTCAGGATTGATAATATTTACTCTCGAATCTGCAACCAATGTTTAAATCTTTTATACTCTGTCCACAGGTTGTTAATAAAAATTGAACACTAGTAAACTCTTTTTTCATTATTATGATAACATAGATAGTGTTTCCTATAGAGCCAAATAGTGTTCTGTGAGTGTGTATTTTTTTCTTCCTGTGAAATCTTTGCGGCTACTCAAAAGGTGCTACTACATAGCACCCTGTTTTCACACCTCCACTGAATTTTCAAAATTGGGCCAGATAATAGTTTTCTTATTATTTTTAGCATGCTTTTTTTTGGTACAGATTTTCCACTTAAATCTGTAATTTTCTGTAGGAAGAAGAAATGTGTACTTGTCTCTATACTTCTAATTGTTATTATGTCCATTGCCTGGAGTCTAACATTCTTCTTTTGAAATCCACTGACTTCCTGCTCTATTAATGAGAGTTGGTTCTTTAAATATTTGGACACTGACTTTTCTATGCAGATTTTAATTTTCTTTAAATTTTTCTCTGCCTTTGTATTGCCTCATGTCCTTTTCCTTTATCGTGTTCTAAACTTTTTCCAAACTCTGAATTATGTCGTATTACCTATTTAATGAAATCCACCTCCACCACGCCCCTGGTGCCCACATTTTCTTGGAGACCTTCTTCCCTTCAGTTAAGTGGTTATTCTCTAGGTCTGGTGCCCAAACATCATCCTAAGACTTCCACTCGCTGCCCCTGGGTGGGTATTTTGTTTCCTTTATCCTGCTGTATACTTTCATTACTCTCTTAAGTAATTTCCTAAGAAAATGTGCCACTCATACTAATGTAAATTTTGGCCCCTGATCATTCTATGCTGTGGGAGTAGCATGGTAGTGCTTAGGATAGCGGAGAGAAGCGAGGGTGAAAGGGAGTCAGCTGTTCTGTGTGAATCAATGATCCCCCTATTTTCAGCTCTTTCCACTGCTGTTCGAAGCCTGCCTGCATTTTTTCCTAGTCCTATCTCTCTGTGAATGTGTTCATCAAGTTAATTGCCCCTGAACTATACATCCTCCATGAAAATTCTAGGCTGTGGTTCCCTCTTCCTGCTTCCTCAGTCAATATTCCCCAATCACTTTTTCCCCTTTCTCAATACACCACTTTTTTTTATCCTGCGGGATTATAATTTTTTAATTTCCTTTATATTAAATATTTAACCATTCTCCTTTTCACTTGCCTTCTTATTCTACCACCATTTCTCTCCCTAATATGCTCCTATGGAAGATTATTTTTACTAGCACTAATTGAGGTCAAATAAAAATAAGGGGTGAGAAGGAAGGTATTTATAAGAAAGGAACATATGCTGAACTTTGTAGTATTTTTATGCTACTTACGACCTGGCAGACCTTTAGGAAATAATGAGGCCCAATAACATTTAAAAGGTGCATATTTTTTGAAAATGCATATTCTTTTTTCCTTTAAAATACTGTGCATTAAAAGCATGCGCTGTTTTTTTCTTTGAAAATAACTATTCACATTACCTATTATGCTGCTTATTGTGATATGAACTACTGTGTGGCTTGGCATATTAGATTATAGGTTTTGAATTGGAAGCATGATTTAAAAGAACATGTTAAGCATCCAAATGAAGATAATTTTAATTATAAAAGAGATCACTGTGGACAAGTCATGGTAAGGACGCATCCAATTTTAACGACTTCAGTAACTTGGACTCTATGTGGGAGCTTTACATGCAAACGGATTCAATAAGGGAGCTAGTTATACGTAGTTTTCTTCCTGATTCTAAAGCAGATGAACAAATGACAGGTTGCATTTATTGTAATCCTAGTGGGCAATATTGCTTTCTCAGTTAATACAAGATAAAATTAAATTATACATTTATTTTATCAAACATTAAGCACTAGTAAAAGCCATATATATCGGTTTACAGTTTTCATCTGTACTGTATCTCAGTTGCACTGTCGTCTAGCATGTGACATATCTCCCACTGATATTTGTAATGCATGTCAAAATGGCAGTGATGCTTATTGCTTTCTTTTGGAACTTATTGTTCACGGAGAATAAACTGTAGATAAATGATGCATTTGATCTGATGATGAAGGATAAGAGCAGTGATATGTACTGTTTGGAATAATCTATCACAAGAAACTGTCAGAAAATCCCTAGAGTGTATACTCATACTTTATATGCTGTATTTTTCTTCAGAGACTGATATTACCCATTTTTGAGATGACAAAAAGAGGTTGCTATATGAAGCAAAAATGAGTGCATTATTGCTCAAAAAGTGCATTACTATAAACTGGAAGGCACATGTACACATTTTCATTTTAAAAGACAAAGGCCAAGAAGGGATTTTAGAATTTACATCTCAATAAACGATGTGAATCTAGGGCTCATATGAGTTGCCTTAATACTCCTAAAGGAATTAAATAAGTTTCCCAAGGCCATTCTGTGCAATCATATATTGGATTATTCTGTGTTACATAAGGTTCTTACAGTTCTTTTAATAACTTAATACACCATAGAGTTTCTAGAAACATTAAATAGTTGGCATAGAATGGCTTCTGGACTAGTTTTCATAACTTTTTGTTAACTTTTAATTTTTTTTGAAAAATGAATCATGCTTTTCCATAGACAATTAAAAACAATGAAATAATACCCTTAAGCATGCATGTTCACACACACTAATACAGCACCATCAGAGTGTTTATTTGGTACATGGATAGGAAAACCAGAAATGGTACCAGATATCACAGAGCCATTCCCAAGCCTGTCATTCTCCAGTTTCTGACTCCAGAGGGAAGATTCCTGCAGGCTGTGCATTTCACTCCTGTGCTGAGATGGAGCTAATGGTTCCTCTAGATCAGGGGTCAGCAAACTGCGGCTCACAAGCCACATGTGGCTCTTTGGGTACGTACTTGTGGCTCTGAAGTAAAATTGAAAATGAAAATAAAACTATCATAGTTTCATGTATAAAATTTTTAAAGGATATTATTCACATAATGGTGATTTCATTTGTTTTATGGCTCTCGAATAATTTTTAACTTGTTGTGAGGGACAGGATTGGCTCTTCCATCTCAAAAGTTTGGCAATCCCTGTCTAGATCAAAGCTTAGTCTTCTGGGAACCATAGCCCATGAACTCAGAGCCTTCGCCTCAAGAGGTGGATATAACACTTTCAACAGCAGCCTGTCTATGATGACATCTCAGACTTTCTAAGTCCCTCCCCTCTCTGACCCAGCTCTTACCTATTAGAGGAAGGCTATCTTCTCACTAGTACTTCTGTTTCCAGGCTGTTGCTTTAAACACCAGAGGCTTGCATTTTTTGGCTTATTTCCTGAGGTAGACAAGTAATGATGGTTTGGATATTATTGGTTTAAAGTCTTTATCTCATTTGGGGGGTAGACCATTCCTCTCTCAGGGCTGTGTTGAGCAGAACAAAATCATCTCTTGTGCTACATTTGAGCCCACAAAACGCTTGCTACCTAAAACCTGAATGTTTATCTGGCCTTAGCTTCTATGTCTTTCTCCAAACATAGAATTGAATATGCAGAAGAAAATTCCCACTCACAGACCAAAACTTGCTTTACTTTCTTTATGTTCAATTCCCATTATTAGACATAAACAAATAAATATTTAAGAAATATTTCAATACAGGGTTAGGTTACCTTAAAATTAATGGCGTAGCATGGCAGGGAAATGAAGATGAAAGATTCTAGAGAGGGGAACAGTGCCTGTACTCAGATGTTAGGTTGGTTATATACTAGCTGTGTGGCCTTGATTCTGTTAAGGGGATTCTCTGCCTTAGTGTCTTTATCTGTAAAAAGGGGATAATGATTGTGCCTACCACATTTGGTGATCTTGAAGTTTCAAGTGTTTAGAACAGTTGCTGTCTCAATTCTTAGCTGTTATCACTAGTGTTATGACAGTGTGACACTGATAAATGCAGACACTCTAAACATATTATTTCATTTTGATTCTTTCAACAATCTTGAAAATGGAGGTGTTATTCTCATTTTGTAGGTAAGATACTAAAGCCCAGAAAATTTTATTTATTTGTACCAGATTACCCAGTCGGCAAGCTAAGCTCAAATTCACAGACTCTGCCTCCAAAACCTTTGCTCTCTCTCTCCTTCTTTACACAGTCTATCCTTATATGCTGACTTTGTTATAAATGAAGGTCCTTAGTGAAAACTAGTATTATCAAAGATGCTTTAGTTTTAGAGAGCATTTCAGCAATTTTGTATACCATATTCATAGCTGGCCTTGAAGGTCATTGAATTTTAAGGTGTGATGCGGGAACTCAAAGGTCATTTTCCATGGAAAACTTAGTTTACTTATATACCTACTTTAGCAATAGAGAGAAAGGGGGAAAGAGCAAGAGATTATCTTAGAGGAAAGGAAGTCCAAGTCAGGATGCGATAGTGGATGCTTTGAAGGGCAGCATGAGAAAGGAGTTTGGAAGAGGGAAACAAAGGGTGGGCAGGAATCTGAGAAGGGAAGTTCTCACCTCACACTTTACTGCTTCATAATGTGATTGAGGCCATATCATTATTATAAGTAGGGATAGGAGAAGATGAAATGAGATAATTTCTGTGTAAGAATATGTCGTTTTACTCATTATAAGCCCAACCATTTCAATCTACATTTAATCATACTCATTTTTAAAATCTGACTTGATGACCTAATATGACAAGATGGACACAATTGCTCTCTTTGCAGTAGGAGAGTCATATTAAAATACATAATTAAAAGACTTTCAATTAGTAAAATCACTGGTCTTCTCTTTATAGCTAATTTACTGAAGGAGCTAGATTTTTAGATATTAGAACATATTTTAAAGTGTACTCTTTTATTCTTTATTTAATAACCCATCTTTGGCTTTGAAAATGTTAATTTCCTGACACCTAATGATGTGACAAAGGCATGGCACATTCATGTTTGGTTTCATAGAGATGGGATCCGATCTAGGGATTGCATACTCCTCACACGTTTTCAAAGATGTCCTTATTGAATCTTGGATTTTAAACACCTTGTTTAGGAGTTTGTCCTCCTCCTAGCCTCTGGGCTTAGTTAGGAACCAAACCTCTGGCAGGCTGACAATATCAGCGCTGCATTTCATTTATTTCTTTGCCATTGGCTTGGGGTGGAGGAGCATTTATTATTTGGAGAGTTTTTGAAAATAAGGAAGATTTGTGGCCTTCAATGTCAGGAGCTTGTCTAGTGCGTTTTGTTTGTTTGTTTGTTTGTTTGTTTGTTTGTCAGGATTAAGGGATACACTCAGCCAGGAGGAGGATTTATGCTTAATATGTAACCTTATCGCTGCAAAGGTTCCTTATCTCCACTTTTACTGCAATACCAACATTCTATGTACTATTCTGTTAACATTCTATGCACTGTTCTGTTAACATTCTATGCACTGTTCTGTTAACATTCTATGCAATTTCTCAGTGCATTAATGAATGGATTTTAAAAATCTAAAATTTTATTTCATATGCCGATATGGTATTTTGTGGTGTTAAATATGGTGGTATCCATTCTTCAATTAAAGGAGACAGGGCTGCCTGGAGAAATGGCTGGTGCTAGGGCTGGAGCAGGGAGCATATATGCTGAGCCTGGAATATTTTATAGTGTCAGAAAGCAAAGGACAAAAGCATGTGGGCATACGAAAGGACAGAGGACATAGGAGTTAGCCTGAAGGAGCTACCAATGACCAAAGTTGTAACAATTTGAACAAGACAGCATAGTATTGTATAATAAAATAGATGAGTCAATCCTGATATAAATACATTTAAATAAATGATTAAATAAATAAGTACAGGAGAAGGGACAAATCTTTATTATAGACGAAACCCCAAATTATATAAGAACATCTTTCCATGTCATTTTTAGTAATTGCCTAACATGCCATTAATTGGGTGTACCATAATTTATTTAGAACATACATCTTTGATATTTATGCTTTCTTCTCTTTTTCCTTGATATATGTATGAATAATCACACTCAAATCCTTGCACATATATCTTTAGTCAGTTATCGCTTCCTGTACGCTAATACAGAAATTTTGTGGTTGTAAGCAGCAGAAATTTAGGCAACTCGGTGAAAATGTAACACTTTATTGGAAGGCAATGAGAAAATTCTGATAAATAAAAATATGAAGTTCTAGGTCTTAGAAAGGAGAGAAACCACAGTATTTTATTCTTGTGATGACTAAGTTGTAGTGGTTCTTGGTCTTTAGGCCAGCTGGTTCAATGTTTACTTTTTTGGTAGCTTATCCTGGGTCATCCCTGGGAAGGCAAAGTGCCTTGGATGACTCCACCCAAGACTGCGTGCTAATATACAAATAATTCCTCAGGCTCAGCCTGACTGCTGAAACCAGAATAAGAGGAAGTGGACTTGAATGGCAGAAATGATGGCGTTTGCTCCATTACCATAGCATAACCTCCTCTAAGTGGAATTTTTATGTTCAGCAGCATATACATGTAAAATTTTTATATTCATTGCAAAATTTGCCTCAGGGAAAGATATACCAGTTATACTTCATCTAAAAAATGAGTAAGTGCTCATTTTCCCGTATTCTCACCAATATGTATTTAGCATATTTGCCAATAGGACAAAAGAAAATACTATTATGAATTAGCATTTATTTGATTATTAATGAATTAAACATTTTATTATGTTTATTGGCCATTTGCAGTTCTCATTTAATAAAATACTTGGACATGCCCTTTATTTCCTATATATGTGATTTATAAATGTTTGAATAAGGATACTAACCCCTCATCTACCATGTACATTGCAAATAATTTTAGCTGTTTTCTATTATTTATTTAAATTGATTTATGCTAATGTTCACCAAAGAAGCTTTTTTAAATTTTATTTTGTCATTTCATCACTCTTCTTATTTTATTGTTTTTTTCTTGATTTTTCGTAAAAATTATCCCTCATTCAACTATTATAAAAGCAACCAAAGTTTTCTTCTAGTATTTTTATAGCTTTATATTATACATTTATATCTTCAATACATCTGGAATTTATTTTGGTATATCTGCTGAGAGGTTATAATCCAGCTCTCTTTTTTCCTGTAGCTAGCAAACTGTTTATATTTCTTCAATCTATACTGGTCTCAGAATATGTATTATGTATCAGGACTAGTTTCCATAATGATGATGATTTTATCCATATTTTTGCTTCTCTGTCTAGAAGGCAGATATTATAACCTTCTCTTGTAGTACCATCATCTCTATAAATGTTTTCTATGAGCTGTTCTCTTAAAGGTTTGAACTGGCATATATACACGCTGCTTTAACAGGTCAGACTCATTGGGGTCTTTCTTTAGATATTTTACTCCTTGAATGAATAGCCAATTTTGTTTTCTAATATAAATGGAGTTAAAGATTGAATTTTAAATGATTATTTTTGGATTTATGTCCCCAAAGCAATGAAAGCAAGGACGACGTTCGCAGTACTCTCCGGAGATAATTGCTGTATTAAATTTTAGGGATATATTGCTTAGTATCTCAAACTCTAGTTGTTAACACTGAATATCTTGTCTGCTTTATAATGATTGTTTAGGAAAATTGTTCTGGCAAATGGCTATCATTAAAATATCCAGTGCAAATTTAATTTCTTTTCCTGGATATAAAATTCACCTAAGAAGTAGTACATCTTATTTTCTAGATAGCACTTTTGAGGGAAATAGTACTGAATGGAGAATAAAAACCCTTGTCTCTTATTATGTAGTTAAATCACACAAGTAATAAAACCCTGATATAGAAAGGCGATGGGATAAAATGTCCTGAAGGATAATGATTTTTTTCATTTAGTTATTTGGGCATTTTTCATTCATACGGAGCTCAGTTGTATCACTTTGCACCAATTGTTCAGGACGGAAAACAAATCTGAACTCACTTGACTGCATCAAATTATCTATTCTAAAATGTTCTACCAAGTAACAAGGTCATACGATATGTATTTAGGGCCAGAGCTGGCAATCTTTAAGATGTGTATCCAGGCTCTCTTCAAATCCCAGTATTACTTGCTAACTACGTCATCTTAGACACATAACTTTAGACTTGGTCTTTGGAAGCAGCTCACCTTCCACTTAGTTATCCTCTCTCCCATTTTCAAAAGGTAGATATGCCTTTTATTCCCTATATTCTTTATATATTTTTTAATTCCTGTGTGCTGATAAACTGAGATGTCTGAGAACTAACTTAGCCATTCTAAAACTTCCAGTCAGATGTAGCTCAAAGTGCCTCGGACTTAAGAGCCATCCATCCTGAGTTTCAGTCCTCACTGTTACTGGACACTTTTCTAAACATCCTTTTAAAAATCGAAGAATAACATGCATTCAGAATAGAACACAAAGTTATACCTAATACCTTGTGGCCCCTATTCGTTTCCATCCTTTCCCTCTTCCCTAAGAACTAACAACTATCATGCTATCAAACACATAGTCACGTTTGCCTGTGTTTGAAATGTGTATAAATGCGTTTAGTATGTATGCCTCGTGTCCGGCTCTCTTGAAAATATGTTTGTGAGATTCCTCCATGTTGTATGCAATTGCAGTATGTTCATTCTGTTGCAGTTTAATATTATGTGACTATACTAGAATTTATTTTTCTACCCCACTGTTAATGGACATTTTAAGTTATTTTCTGTTTGGGGCTATTAAACATAATGCTGCTATGAGCATTAAATATATTTTTTGGTTCTATCTATATCTCCTTGTACCTTCTACAATTTTGCTTCATAAAAGTAGTTGCTAAAAAAAGTGCTTAGATATTAAATAACTGTTATATCTTTGTTGTGGATTGTGGCTTTTAGCATTAAAATGTTCCTTTCTTTGTCACATTTAATTCTTTTTCTTCAATTTTTACTTTGATATCAGCATCATAGTTTCTCCTTTCTTACTTTTTCATTTGCCTATTACATTTTAATCCATCTCTTTATTTTTAGTTTTCCTAAATCACTTTGTTTTAGATGTGTTAACTGCATATAGCTTATAATTGCATCTTGCTTGTGATCCAGATTGCAAAAAAAAAAAGGTTTTTAATATGAGAGTAAGGCCCATTTGTATTTATTGAAATGTGTGTTTTGTTTGGTCTCAATTCTGTAATGGTATGATATAATCATGCATATTATGTTATACTTGCTATACTTTCTTCTCTAGGAGATGTGTATTTTTCTCTTTCATGAAAAAATATTCTTTAGTTTTTAGAAAGTTTGTAATTTTGTTCTGGTAGTTACCTTTCAATAAAACTTTTCAAATACAGTATTCTCCTGTTTTCTTTTTTAACCTTTTATTATCTTTCTCTTTTATTCTTTAACTATGTCCTTTAACTTTTCGTACTTTCTGTTCTCATGGTTCCCAAGCTGAGTGCCATCCATGCTCTGGGGCGTCACAGTAATGTCACAGGGACTGTGCAGGATATTTTAAATTTTCAAGGAAAACATAGTGACATCTCTTGGACACTGCACAAACTGCTATCCTAGATTAGTTCATCCGCAGATCATGTTGCAGTGGCTTCAATGATGTTATATCTTTATGAATATGGACTCTGAGAAAAAGCAAATACTGTGTGAAAATCAGTGAGGAACTGGAATTGAGGGTGGTAGGGTCCAATGTGATTTGAGGTTTGAGAAGTGGTGCTCTGTTTAGAAGACCCATAATGTAATTAATAAGTAATCGTTATTGATTAAGAATGAAATAAAAAATATTTTTATTTCAGTCTATGTGTATTTTTTTCAAATCTACTATTATTTGGTTCAGACATAAATACATATTAGGTTGTTTGGACCTAACTGCTTAATCAACAACCTGTAAGGTATTTCTTTTGGCCTAGGGCGGCCTGGAAAAATTATTGAAGCCCTAAGGGAGCAATGAGCTGAGAAATTTGGGGAACCTCTGACCCCTTCAATAGTCAATGTGCTTATTCCATTATCTTCTTTCTTTCCCCTACCTCCATTTTTTGGTTGCTTCATTTCTACTTTGTCCTTACGTATTCCATTTATACATCAATGATCCTCTCTTCTCCTACTTTTATTTTGGTCTTAGGTTTATAATTACAGTGTATATGTATGTATATGTATATGTGTATATATATATATGTATATTTTTGTATTTATTGAAATGTGTGTTGTGTGAAATGTGAAATGTGTGAAATATATATATATATATATATATATAAAAACATGTTCATCTTCAGCCCTTTTGCTAAAGCATTTCCAATAACTGTTGGATGAATGAAGCTTGGATAGAATCCTCAGAGCATATTGGTACAGAATTCCCTAAATTATTCTCTATGTTTAAAATTGTTTTTCTAAGGCTCTGATATTTGGAGGACAATTTGGCTGCATTTTAAATTCTTGGTTCATTCTCACTTTTATTGAACTTATTTTTTAACATGCTGCTTCATTGATACCTTTATTTTTTTTTTAAAGGGCAACACTATGTACTTTTTGTTTTCCTTTGTAAGTTATTTGATCTTTTGCCTGGGAACCAACCGTGAAGATATTTTTTAGAAGTCTAATACTTTTACGAGGATATGGCTCCGAGTTGGTACTCTGGGTTAATATTTCCCAGTTCTCATTTAATATGATCTCCTTTTAATATGTAGCTGCAAACCTTTGTTAAATTTATGGAAAGTTGTTTTAAATTTTAGTTTTAAATATTATTTCTGTTACATTGTTTTATTTTACTTCTCTAGAGACTATTATGCAAATGTTATTCTTTCTATAACTGTCTTCCATTTCTCTCCCTTTCTTTGAAAATTTGTACTACAGTTGACCCTTGAACAACAGGTTTGATCTGTGGGGATTGATTATATATGCACATATTTTTCAGTGAATACCATGAGTGTATTTTCTTTTCCTCGTAGTTTTCTTAATAACATTTTCTTTTCTCTCTTTTATTGTAAGAATACTGTATATAATACATATAACATACAAACTGTTAATCTACTGTTTATGTATGCTATTGGTAAATAAACAGTAGATTATTAGTTCAGTACTGGGGGAGTCAAAAGTTATAGGTGGATTTCGAACTGGGGAGGGTGGTTGGCACCCCTAGTCCCCGAGTTGTTTAAGAGTCAGCTGTACTTTCTCTCATTTTCATTCTCTTGGTTGTTTCTTTACCTTTCTTCAGTGCTCCTTAATATATTTTAATTTAAGCCTAGTTTCCCTCTTGTAATTTATTTTTTATTTCTGAGATAATTTGGTTTTTCTTCAATTTCTTTCTCTAGTTTAGTCAACTCTTTTTATTGCTTCCTGTTTTTTGTCCATTTATGCTTTTAACTTTTGAATTTTCAATTCAAGATGCTTTTCCCTCAAGTTCTTCTTTGACTGTATTTAGTTGAATTTTGAGTTGTATTATATAGTTTTCTTCTGTTTCCTAGCTGTTTTTGTGGTGGAATTTTCATGAGTACAGATGTGATTAATCTTTTTTTTTCTGTTTTTTTATAATGACCCTGTATTGATCTTTTTGTACTGTTCATTTTTGTTAATTTGTGGTTGTTTCCAAAATTTCTAATTCACTAATGCCCCTTTTTTATCTATGAAAGCCGGTTTCTTTAGTGGAACTTTTTTTTTTTTTTCTGATTGTGGGTGGGGTTATGTGTCTTCTGATGTTTTGGTTCTCTTTGTGTTATAGGATCCTAAATTTTTTATCTTGCATTTTTTTCCTTTTCACTATTCATCTACCAAAGGCCACATTGCCCTCTCTTCTTGGCTCTTTTTCTTTGTCTTTACACTGAGTATGGTTTGTCATACTTTTAAAATTTGTGGCTTGATTTATTTATCAGTTTGGAAAATTTTCATTCATTACCTCCTTAAATATTGCTGCTTCATCATTTTTTCTCTGTTTGTATCTGGACTCCAATTTATATTTTTGTAGATTTTACCCCCATTTTATTCCCTATGTCTTATATTCTCTTTTATATATTAACCATTTCCTATGTCAGCCAGGTTGTTTCCTTTGGATCAGTCTTCCAGTTAACAAATTAACATCTGTGACTGATTGCTTCATCATCTGCCTCCCCTGTGGGTAAGTTTCTAATGTTCATCATTTCTCTTGGTCACATTGTCATGAGTTTCATGTGCTTATTTTTGTTTATTTGTTTTGTTTTTGTTTTTTGAGTACCAATGTTACTTTAAAAAGTAGAAGTCTAATTTGAGTCCCAAGAGTGATATTATCTCCTTCCAAAAGGAGTTTATGCTGACAGTCTGAAGGCAGCTTGCTAGAAGCACCGTCCATTGCATATCACCTTATTCCAATTAGTGATTAGGTGATAGGGTCTTCAGCTTTGTCTTTGGAAGGTCAAGTCTATTTGTAGCTCACTCTTATTTCTCAGATGCTCAATCCAGAGCCTGGAGTGTTTACTAGAATCCATCCTTTGGCAGGGCTCTTCACTCCAATTTTAGGCCTTTTTGTTTCAATTTCTTAGCCTCCTGCATCAGAATTGTCTGACAACAGCCACAACTTAATGAGAAAATGAACTCCAAATTAGGGCTCACCTCCTTGTGTGCCTTTCTTCTCTTGGATTTGACCCCGTTATTCTTCACTACATTGTTAAGCTCTCTGATGATTTCAAACACATTTAAAAACAAGTATTTTGATCATATTTTCCAGTCGTTTTCAACTGGAGGGTTGTTCCACATGATCTCATTCATCATTACTGAAATTCTCTTCTGCTTTAAGGAGAAATATTTACAAACTTATTTTTATTTATACGTAGGGTGTATCACCCATTGAATAATTTAAAATAGTATATATTTGTTGAAATATATGATACATTTTTTTAATCATATTTTTGCCCAGAAATTTCAGTGTCTCCATTGCCTTTAAAAGTCCAGTTGTTTTAACTGGTCTTCATGTTCCTTCCTAGCTTTTTGCCATTCACCTTTCCAGCCTATCTAGCCTTACCTGCTTATACCCTCTAGTATTTGTTTTCACTTGCATTTGGGTTTGTCATTCACATAGTCCACCTGTCTCTAAAAATACTGGCAGTACCAGGTTTTGATTTTCTCTGAGTCCAAATTCCTCTTTAGATAAATGCATATTATTTGCTTCCATCTTATTCAAAAGCCATTTTCTATCTACAAGACTCTGATTCCCTTGAGCTTGAAATTAATTGGTCTGTATCCCTAGAACATGCCTAAGTTTTGTGTCATGATCAATCCATGTCAGGGACCCTGCTTCTTCCTAGTTAGCTCCCTCTGTTGAAAATTGTCTGGCTATAGATAAATGTGCATGTATGCACCTGCTGACTTTGCAGGGACACTCAAACAGGAACGAAGCCACCTTTGGCAAAGTGATTAAGCTAATTTTGACCAGGAGACAAATGTTTGAAATCATGGAAACACAGATTATCTTGATTTATTGCTGCCTAATCTTTGATTTTGTTATGAACACGTAGTAAATTTGGCATATGTGTGCATGGCTACGAGTCAAAGGTAGAAGTTTAATCAGAATCTCTGGAAGGTTTTACTAAAATATAAATGTTTAATGGCTTAAAAAATCATATTTACATGGTGTTACTGTTAGTCATTATAAATCAGTAAATGCATTTTTGAGTCACTAAATCTTTAACACTCATTATCATTCTGTAGTGCAAAAATGAATAATGCTTCTAGCCAGTGTCATATAGGATTTACCACCCAGTGATTGAATTAGGGAAATAAAATTCCTAGGTAAGCCCATGCACACCAGTATAAATTACAGTCATTTTTATACCATTTCTACCTCCAAGGAATATATTGACTCTGTTCTGTGAATGAAATATGAACAATACATTGACTTTTTAAGGCTATTTGTTTACTAACTAGGCATTTATAGAGTGCCTGTTATGATAAGGTACCATGCTAGAGAGACAAACATACACAGTATGCTGTACTTGTCTTCTCGTAGCTCATAGTTGAATGGAAGGACTATACAATGACACAAATGCAATATTTGGTAATACGTACAGTTTTCATTAATAATGGGTGGCTCAAAGAAAGAGATAATGTGACATGGCTGTATATTTAGGGAAGCAGTAGAAGATGACATTAGAGAGACAGGCTGGGGTCATCCCCATGGATGGCCTTATATCATAGGAGTTGAAACTTTCCCCTGTGGACAATAGGGACTCATTTGATGGTAATACATAGGGGAATAATATATGATTATGTATGCCTTTTAGGAATGTCATATTGTGTGGGGGATTCCTTAAGCAGGGAGACATGTTGGAGGCTGTACAACCTCTGTGGAAAATGATGGGAGACCTATACTAAGAAAGGAGCAAGTAAATGCAGAGGGGGAAAAGGAGTTTAAACAATGGGGTTTGACAAATATTAGAATGGTGCCAGATTTCGGGCTTGCAAGTGAAAAGTAGTGCCGTTAATCAAGATCATGAATTCAAAAAGTGAAACTGATCTGGGTGAAAGATTAGAAAAATGTTTAGCATGAAACGGTGAGGCACCTAAGGAATATCTAAGTAGAGTCAGACAAAGCCAATATATTATTTGGGGTAATCCTCAGACATGGACCAAAATGCTACGGGATTGGATGTGGAATGAAAAAAAAAAAAAAGGGTGGTTATAGACTGCGGAGAAGATCCATGTTTAAGTTAGGCCTATATATGGGGCCTCCTGATGGCTACATTATATTCAGTGACAATATCTAGAAAGGCCAGATAAATTGATGGCTACCATTAGATCATCTTGTCATAAATTAGATTTTGTCAAAAAATATTAAATGCTTTATTCTTATTAACACACAGTGTCAATAGTGAGATCTGCAAATTAGTAAGAGGCAAAGGCATTCTGTTGTATAAATTTAAAGAGATTGACTTATCTTACCCCATGCTATTCAAGGCCACGTCTAAAGAACTGATAGACTTTTGGGCTGGGGTGTAGAATTCCTACAGTTAGAGGCAATATTTTACAGCAAACAAAGTACATATAACTGTGCAGGTAGTATAGATATGGAATTAATTTTAGCTAGACAGATTGGATTCAGTCATTTCTAATTGACACCTATAGCCTTAAAAGAACCTCAGCACAATTCTTAGATATTGCGTGGCATCCTACTCTAGGCCTTAGAAGTTGGATACAAACCAAAACCCTGATTGTATTTGGGGCAGATAAATTGTTCAGTGGAGTTAAGTATCAGAAGTCTTATAAAGGTTAAAGAAAAACAAACAAGTACATTTTTATTTTATAATTAGTTTATATCAAGCCACTCTGACTCTAATAAGCAAAACATTTGAGCTATTTTGCTATCTTAAGTCTAGCCATGTGGAAAAAAAATAATAATAGTAATAATGTTGACAAAATAAAACACTAGGCATATCAATGCAACAATATATATGAAAGGAGTTGGTAAATTTTATAATGTTATAATAATGAGGACTGTTTTCATCAATGGAAACATTGTAACAACTTGGCTTGACTTGTTTTGGGAGCTTGTGAACATGAAAGTGATGGTAGCTAGTCTTTACAAAAGTATTCACTCACTCCCTAATCGCTACTCCCAAGGATCTTAATTCACTAGGAACAGTCTCTCTTTAGTCACCTGTAAACTCTTGAGGTCAGGGAATATCTCCCATTTCCCTGTATTCCCAGGCACCTAGCATATCATCTAGCAAGACATATGTGGATTCCTCAGCCTCTCCAGTCATCACCACCCCAACTGTTTGACACTTATATGAGACTTATATACTGAAACGTATATGCATTAGAATTAATCTTCACTTTTGTTTTCCTTACAGCAGAGTTAAGAGGAAGAGTTAATTATATATTATACTCATGTCTTTATCAAAAGGGGGGACATGGGATCAAGAAAGAGCAAAAAGTTAGTTGTTTACTAAAAAAGGGACTGAACTTATTTGTATGTATCTATGAAGTGAAGAATTGATCTATGTAGTAAATGTTTCAAATGTGAGTCTTTCAATGTCCAGCTAATTAATTCACTTGAATTATCTTCCTGATGCCTAGCTTTTGAATGTGTGACCCTGCTCTAGCTACATAGTCACAAGTGCATCCTTATTTAAAATTCAAAGATAAGAAGCATCACTGAAGGATGCATTAACAAAAAGAAGGTAAGTATTGCAGAAGATCAAAGTAATAGCAAGGACCTTGAGTAACTCAAAGTAGAAGTTAGAAAGTTATTTCATTGTGGAGCTTCATAATGTTTAAGTCACCAAGCTGTGTGCAGATGATCATCGTGAATATCCACAGCCAGTGAAACCTCAGTTATCTAAGAGGATAGTCCTGGAGACATAGGCTTGCATTTATATCTGGACATGTAAAGCAAACGGATGCCAATCAGTTGGGGCAGAAGTGTTGGGCATGCCCCCTTAGCCACTAATGCAAATAACTTAACCTTGCTATAACATATTTTTATATATTTTTTGAGGAATAGAAGCAGTGAGGAGAGATATCAATAATTATTCATATTTTCTATCCACAAAACTCATCAGAAAATCCTTCACATTTTCTGAGTAATGCCATAATTCAAATAGGTGAAAGTAAGAATATCTGATTAATAAATCTGTTGACAAGGCCACCGGTTCCAAAACTTGCCCCATTTATTAACTTTTGCACAGAGCATTGTCTAGCTCTGCTTCAGTGCTTGACGTTCACACAGATGGCCTCTTTGTTTCTTCACTATGGTGCGCTGCTCTGAACCTTCATGTGCTCTGTGCTGCATGTCTCCCTATTTCATTTGCCCTCCTTTTGAATGTTTTGAGTTTGCAGCACTTTTATGTGATTATAACAGTTTTAAACAAAAGTTATAATCATTTATTGTATAGTATTATTTTACATGCAATACATAATTGGTACTTTTAGAATATTTGCATTATTGCATAACAAGCTTCATCAAAATGAAAAATTGGATGGCTTAATTTTTTATTAAATTATGATTATTAATTTAACAGCATAAAACTCAGGATAAGATAGCTGGGATGTGTTGCAATTTCAATTACAAAAATGCATGCATACGCTTCATTTTGGAAGCACGCCAACTAGAGAATATATTAGGCAGTGAGTGCAATTAGACAAGTCATAAATTCAGCAATTTCTAGCTGGTCAGATATATCTTCAGGCAAATTTAACCTTTGCAATAATTATTCTTGGTTTCTGCTTCATAGAGACCACCCAATTGTTTATTTTTAAGTGAAAATCATAGTGAGAGATATATAATCCAAAAGTCATTGAAATTTCTATATCTGTCAATTTTAGTTTACATACGGCTTTGTGAGAATGATTACTAAAGTCTTAGAAAAAAATTTATTTTCAAATAAAACTGCTGGTGGAGAATTGCCTAACTTTACAAACCTAAGTAGATTATGTCCCTTACTGGGAAATGTCCAGTTCATTGACTTTTGTTGTTTTAATTAATTGATTACATTTTTTTGTGTCAAACATAATTTTACAATATGTTATAACCACTTTCTAACAATAGTGAACTGACCTGTTTTAAAGCCATGGGGGAAAACAGCTATATTTTAATACCTGCATATAAGCAATAACTAGATACTCTATGAGTGACCCCATGACCTTTTTGAATCCTGCTTGGATTTTGATTAGCATCTGTTTAGGCTCCTGGAGACTAAGGAGCCACCAGAGGATGGCTTCTAGAGAAACTGAAGGATAAACAACCCAGCTGTGTTTGAAAATGCAGAAATGAATACAAAATAAAATAAGAAGCATGCAGAGTTAGTTACTATTAGTATTCTGACACACTTTCTTCCAGTTGCATATATATATATATATATCATCACACTTATATCCTCCATAGTATGCAGACATTTTTCTATGTCTATAAATATTGTTTGTGAATATAATTAATACCTAAATAAGTCCGAGCCCCGGGATGCATGGTGTTCTGTAAATCAATTAACTAATTCCTTTTTGTTGAAATTTGGATGTTTTAATTACTTCACTATAATAAATAATGGCCCAGAGATATATTTCCATATATGTTTTAGCACATTGATCTGAATGTTTTCTTGAATACTTTTTGAAATAGACTTACTGATAAAAGGTATTTAGTCATTTTTTAATATGTTTAGTACATATGGCCAAATTTCTTTGTAGACATTTTATATCAATTTATATAGCAACTCATAGCGTGTGAGAGTACTCCTACCATTGCTTCTCACCAATTTTCTCATTTAAAAATATAGTTTACCAATTTGCAAATGAATAACATCTCGTTTGTCATTTCTTGTATTTTTTTTATTTTCTCTTACGTTTAAAAATATGTAATCAAATATAAACATTTTACTATATAATTTCTTCCTTAAAGTTATGCTTTGAAAAGGCTTCCATATTTCAAGATCATATAAATATTTACTTATATGTTCTTTCTGGTACTTTCATGATTTTCTTTTCTTTTTCTTTTTTAACATGAAACTCTAATTCATTTGGAATTAATCTGGGAACAGGATACACTGCAATAGTCTACCTTTTCTTCTCAAATAGTTAAACCAGCTTTCACAACTTTTTATTGAATAATTCATATTGAGTCTTCTGGAGACTTCAATCATCAAAAATGTAGATTAACACCTCAAAGGAAGCCAACAACATGGGGATCTCACCGAGACAAAAACATACATTAAAAATCATACTGAGATTTTGTTTGTTTGTTTGTCTTGTTCATTTGTTGCTTTCAGTTTTATATCCCACCTATGATAAAAATGACTCAGCAATAGCTGTAAAATGCACTAAAATTATTTTGCTTGATAAAATCATATAAAGTGGAATCTTTAAAGAATAATTAGATACTTCAGGGATATTAGATAAAAAATGCTTAAATACAAACACAAACATTTTGCAAGTATAATCCTTCTCCCTACAATTTAAGGCTACAGTAATGAAAACAAACATAAAGGTCAAGAAATTGAACAAATACATAACTAAGCGCGGAAGATTTTCCCTGACTCACTTTCATTTTCATACTTAGACTGGGAATGTCAATTAGCTCAATCAAGTCTTGCTGATAATGTCAGCTTTCTGTCATTCCTAGGTAGTGATGCATGAAGTTTGTCAGCAGGTAATGTACTACGTGAGTGATGAATGAAATAATGAGGGCACAGAAGCCTGAACAAAAGTTTTTCATTTCTAGTAATTTTCTCTTCACATGGGGATTTAAAAAAGGAGAGAAAAAGCACATTAAAGTTTGTTCTAATGTGGTGTTTGTTTAATGCAGTGTATATCTTAAAACAGTCATCTTTTAAGCTTATATTTTAAAAAATTAATATAAATAGTCAATGATTAAATCATCACTATTTCCCAGCTGTGTTTAACAATATAAACAATGTTAGCTGCTGCACAAGATAAGCCCCCACATCCCAAGTGCATTTACAGTGACTCCATGTGTGACTCCCCTCCATTCAGTGACTCAGGGACATGTGCAGCCATCTTTAGCTACACCATCCAGGACAGTGCTTTAAAGTCATTGTGGTAGAGGAAGAGAAATGGCAAACAATGTAGGAATGTTTAAAGGTTAGCATTGGAATTTGCTTACGTCATGTCTACTCACATGCTGTTTTTAGATCCCAGACACTTTAATGCAATTTAACTGCAAGGGAGGCTTTGAAATGTAGAACTCTTAATAGTCTCTGTTACACCTACAAAAGTTGTTTTATTTCTATTTATTTATTTATTTATTTATTTTAGCTGAGCCATCCTTCCACCTGTTGGCAGCTCAGCGGCAGCTCAACTCGGGCCGGAAATCGAACCGACGACCCTGTTGCTCAGAGCTCGCACCTTGAACGAGCTCTTAACCAACTGAGCCACTCGGTCGGCCCTTCAATAGTTACTTAAATCTATGTTTTTAGCTATATCATATCTAGTTAAACAATGGTTTGAAAATACTTGTTAAAAATTTACAGCATTTAACTTGTGCAAGGCTAGTGTCCTTACATACATTGGAATAGTTGAAAGCTTAAGTAAAATTAATACATACATAAAAATATTCAAATGGTAAAGGAAGGTATAATATAAAAAGTAATTATTTTCCCTTTGGTCTGATCATTTACTACATCCATTGGTGACCACCATTAAGATTTTTTCTCTCTTTCTAAAAATGTTCCATACATACATACATAAACATATATATGCATATACACACATATATATGTATTTACCTATGTAGGTCCTTTTTATTTTATAAAATTTGAATAACTTTGTTCATATGCTTTTCTGTAATTTTTTTAAAGTTAATAACATATCGTAGAGACAATTCCCTGTATGTACATATAAATTGAATGATATTCAGAATATTTAACAAGCCTTATAGCATGGGCACTGACCAATCAGAATATATGATGGATGTAATCAGAGTATATGCTGGACATATGGTGGGAGAAAGTTTATAGAGGCCCAGGTGTGCCACAGATTACCTTAATTAGGGCACAATGGTTAATAAGTCAGGGTCATGGGGTGTTTCCCCAGAGAAAGGACTAGAGGCAGTGTGGGTGAGAGGAGCATAGAGGATGTATTCAGCTGTTTTCCAAGTAGTATGAGTATATTTTGGTATTTTTAACAACCAACAAGAGCATACTGGTGCACTAGGGTTATATCAGCCCTGCATATACCTGATTCTATTTAATGTAGTATACAAGAATAGGACTATAGTTTTTTTTTTTTAAATTCAATATAGTGATGCACTATTAAATTGACTTTAATATCCAATATTCTGCATATTGGATAAAACTCTGCATGTTAGAAAATTAATGATTTTATCTACTTCATTCCAATGCTTTTTTTGCTTATTTTTTTAACTTAATATTTTCCACATATTTCTACTTCAGCTTTTCTGATTGATGTGTTTTTTTTGGGGGGGGGGAGTTTGGAGGTTTTTTTTTAAGCTGAGCCATCCTGCCACCTATTGGCAGCTCAGCGGCTGCTCAGCTTGGGCCGGGAATCGAACCGCTGTTGCTCAGAGCTCAAACTCTTGAGTGAGCTCTTAACCAATTGAGCCACTCGGCCAGCTCTGATGTGGTTTTTTAATTTATAGTGTTCCTTCATGAGACTGTGAGTCCTTGGAATGGTAGGAATGTATTCTAATTATATTTGTGGTCTGGTGTTAGCATGATGCTAACATGCTATAGTGTTCCTTCATGAGACTGTGAGTCCTTGGAATGGTAGGAATGTATTCTAATTATATTTGTGGTCTGGTGTTAGCATGATGCTTGACAGAGTAGACATTCAAGTGTTAATGAATGTCTGAGTGAATAATTTTGAACTTTAGGTTCTAAACTAGCCTGGGTAATGCCTATGAATGTTAGTTCAATGGAAAGCAACAGACAACACAGAGAAGGAGGCACAAGTTGAATGGCATGGAGATAGGGCCTGAGAGAAACCTGGGTACCCAAAAGACTCAGGAAAGGAGCCTGAATAGATAGTTGCCTTTCTAATCAGGATAGATGCAGGAGTAGCCTAGCTGATGTATCATTGAAGTGGAGAGAAAGATACCCATCAGGCTTTTCCTTCTTTGAGTATAAGAAATAAGACTGTATTTAATCCCAGCTGTATAGTGAAGCAATAACTCCTTTAATTATCGATCCTAGAACAAATAGAGATAGGCATCAGTTAGCTAGATTTGGGACTGAAATTCTGACAGGTGGTATCATACTAAACTCTGCTTTAATCAATATCCCAGGAGAATGTTAAGTCTGGAATTTGATTAAGATAGAGTATTTTATAATAAATAAGTAGAATATGAAATAACATAATGAATTTACTATCTGGTTGAAATTAACATGTGCTACTAATTGCATCAATAATAAACATATCCGTAGAAATAGTTAATGTTTATTAAGGGTTTATTTGTGCCAAGCACGTGATGAATGCTCTGTAGAGATTATCTCCCTTAATCCTCACAGCAGCCTATGAATCAGGTGTGATTTGGTTGTAATTTACAGATGGGAAAATACAGCTTAGAAAGTTTGTGAAATAGCTTGACTAAATTCACTTACTAGTACGCGGTGGAATTGAATCACTAAGGAAAGCCAGGATTTTCAACCTTCACTTTTATGTCACATGGAAAGCATTGAAATCACTACTAATGTAAGAGCCTCCTCCTGAGAAATTATTACTTAATTGGTCTGGGGTAGGACTCAGTGGCATTGTATTTTTTTTCTAAAATGTTGCCTGGTGATTTCGATGTGTAGTCAGAGTTGCAAACCACTTACCTATTATCGCATATACTATATTATTGAGAGCTTTGTTTTGCCTTCCAATTGCACCTTGTCAATAAAAAGAAACTGTAATGGTTATGTAACTTGAGAGAATTGTTTTAAGATTTATTTTACTTCCTCTGTTCTTTATGCATTGTTTGTATTTATGTATACCATTTTTACCTCACTGATCCTGCCTGCCCCATTTATTGACTATCGTCTCCTGGAATGTTTCAGTATATAAACTGGTGATATAAGGGGTCTTACATTTTGCCTCTGCAATTACATCTATGTTTAGATAGGCTTGCCTTTAATAGGCCTTTGCTGCTTTTGTTGTAAATTGTCTGTTAAATAGTTGTCCATTTATTATTATATTTTCCTGTTTCTTCTCAGCTACTAAAAAGATTCAGTTGATTAGGTTCTATTAACTGCCTTACTATATTAGTTTTCTATAATGATTAGTTAAATAGTGCTTATAGAAATTGCTACAGATAATAAATTTATAGTTCTAGATATTTCCATGTAGTCAAAAATTATACAAGACTGAATTCTAATCCACCTTGCAACATTTTTCAGCATAATAATTTATCCTCTCTCCATTTCCAAGCCAAGCTATATTTTTAAAATAAAGTACCATCACAATAGAAAAATGGGGTAGAGGCATAAATATGCAGTTCAGAAAAATGAAATACAAAATGAAATAAATAAAAAGCTAGTTTAACCTAATCAATTAATTTAAGGAATGTAAATATAATGAGTTTTATATATGAATTAGCAACAATTTTTCCATAGAGTCCTGACCTTACAGATACAATTTACATGTTTATTATTTTTATTGTCCATGACATTCCTATGCTAGTATGCAAGCTCCACAAGGAAGGGAATTTTGTGTTTTGTTCAGTGATATTTTGTAAGAACTGAAACTAGTCTTGTCATGAAATAGTCAATAATAAATATTAGTCAAATAATGACTGAATGGCTTATTTTAAATATGAGTGTGTGGGGGGCATATGCCCATGTACACGGTTAACAAAGATGTGAATTGCACATAATAATGTGTGATGGGCAGGAGTATAAATTCACATAAATTTCTGAAGAGCATCCTGTGAAGAGGTAGCATGTTTTTTGTTCAATATTCATTTTATTTGAATTATTCTTTATTACACTTCTAGAACTGTGCTTTAAGGATAGAATTAGTGAAGTACAGGTGTATAGACAGAAACCTCTGTTCATAGCATTGATAATCATAGAGAAACAAAAATCACTGAATGGTAAATAAAACATGGCATTTATCATTCTTTCAAAGCAGAGTAAATAATGTGAAAATGTTAAATTAAAACTGGAGGGTGAATAATAGAGCATTATTTCAATTTTGTAAAAAGCGAGAAAAAGACACAGACACATGATTAAACCGGTGTTATTAGTAATTACATCTGGATGGTGAGAATAAGATGACTTTTAATTTTTTTCTTTGTAGTGTTATGAAATACATGAAATTTCTATATGAATATATATTACTTTGGTAATCAAAAGAATACTTTACTTGCGAAAATTGGCTTTATCATTTTCCAGCTCTGAGGATATATTAAAGAATCTATTGCTATGCTGCCTCCACGAGGCAAGACATTTTATCCGCTTTGTTCATTGGTGAATTCCCCATGCCTGGAATAATGTTTGGATAAAATACCACTTATAAATATTTTTTGAATAAATGAACGAGTGCACAATGAATGATATGCCTCCCTCTCTAAAGGCAATTTTAAAGCATTAAATATAAGGGGATTGGTTACTTCCTTTCCTTGTAGAGTTGAACAATTAATCCACCCATCATTAAGTGTTAATTAAGTGTCTATTTATAGCATGTCTTCTTTCCCCTGAAGAGAGATTACTTTCTCATGGACTGAAAATGATCTTTGGTTTCTAGTTAAAATTTGCTTGGAGGGGAAGGAGTTGAGCAACACATGGCACATGTGGATTCTGATGTATGGGGATTTAAAATGATTTTGACATGGCTGGCCAGGTGGCTCAGTTGGTTAGAGCGTGTGCTCGTAACAACAAAGTTGCCGGTTCAACTCCTGCATAGGATGGTGGGCTGCGTGCCCCCGTATCCCCCCCACACACACTTCCTGCAACTAGATTGAAAGCGGCAACTGGACTTGGAGCTGAGCTGCACCCTCCACAACTAAGATTGAAGGACAACAACTTGACTTGGAGCCAATGGGTCCTGGAAAAGCACAGTGTTCCCCTTCCCCAATTCCCCAAAAAAAATCTTTCAGGAAAAGAAAAAAAATAATAATAAAATGATTATGACAGAAATCTTTTACCTTCAGCACCTTTAAGTTAGCCCTCTGTCCTCAGATTTAAAAGAAGAAAGCCATAACTAATTAATTAGCAAATATTATTTTATTACCCAATGAAAGTGTTTTTAGTTTACCATCTGTATGGAACAAATGGAGTATAAGAATAATCACAGGGTTTGCTGACATTACTGTTGGGGATAGAAACTTACTGAAGAAGGACAGTTGGATAATATAAGACAACAACACTGTGTTGTGCTTCACTGTAATTCAATAAGGGAATGTTTTCTTCAAATAATTTTTCATGTAGCCTGCAGTTTAGACTTATGCAAATAGACACATGCCTTATTTAAAAATTTATATTTTTTTGCATATTTCCTAAAAAATAAACTAGGAAATGAAGGACTTCAGTCCTGAGGGAACATAATAGTAATGTTTATATTGTGATTTAATATTAAATAAGACAATATCAATGTGTACAGTGATATGGCTTTTTTACACACAGCTCTTGCTTTCTTTTTTCTAGGATTCAAAATTTCCTACAGATATGCAACGACTTCCAAACCTGTACTTACATAAAGAAAATAATCCAGCAAAATTTGACTACAAGCTGAATAACATATTTCGACTTCATAGCCTTCCAGTGAGCTGGTAGGATTCTTGATGTTTTATTAACGACTGTGAGATTTTATTGTCATGTCAAAATTGTGGTGCTCTTACTGCCATTCATGGTCGAAGTGGTTTGCTCTTAGCCTGTTTCCAAATTGCCTATCGTAACAGAGAAAGAATCTGCTCATAGCTGCTGCAAGAATCTTAAAACTAATTGGTCTAGGCAGTCAGTGGCGGTACAAAGTGTTCTATTGTGCTTATTGTAGAGCTTGCAGTTCTGGCTTAAAATAAAGCACCCATCGTTTTTAGAGAGGTTTGTAGGAATTATTTTAAATGTAGACTCTCAGCAACTATGCATTTCATTTGTTTATTTTACTTATAATTTTGCCAATATGTATATTTTTTCTCATTAACAAATCATTAGTTTTATTTGTTTTGAGGACCACAGTTTTGTGAACCATAACCATATCAGTTTAACAAAAGTTACTAGGTATTTATTAAAAAAAACATTATTTTATGAATCTGCATATTTATGTTCACAAAAAAACATTTTAAATCTTGTACAATTCATACCATTATTCAGACTTTTTGAGAAATATATTTCTGTGGAGAATCTGTAAATATACATTCTATCATCTAGGTCTGTGGCACATTAAAATTTTAGTAAATGGGCAGCTTTTGTAAATTATCATGAATATATCATTTTGATTATGGCTTCGGCAAGTAATATTATTTTCTCGCATTTTCATGTAATCTCAAGTTTATGTCATCAACCTTCAAGAAATGTAAGATGTGTACAAAAATGTATGGCAAACATGTAATTGCTTCCGTTATACTTCATGAGGACAGATGTCTCAGAGTAGGATGTTAACCAACTTTAATAACTTACATACATTTACCTGTGCTTTTGTTTTCCATTTGCAGTTTCCTCTGCTCTTGATGACTCTGTGTAATCTACTTTCTAAGCCCTATTTGATTTTTTCCATGTAGCAAGAACATTGTCTATGATATCTTAAGAGCAGAGCAGATACAATTTCATCTGCCATGACCAAAACCAGTAGGATAATGAACTGAAAAGTTCTGTTAGTAAAGGGAACAGTAAAAATGGTTCACACCTTCAGTATTCTATTGCTACTTACCAGTGCATTTGCAGTCACAGGCCTGTCTTTTGATATGAGGCCATGGCTTTTTCTTTGATTAAGTGACTGTTGATTGGAATTCTACAATACAACATATTTCTTGCATACACTATACCAGTAATGCATCATCTACAGTTTTAATATTTAATCTGAAACAAGAGCTTCAGACACTTAGAAGATGATCCCCCTACCTTTCCATAGCATTCATTTAAATTTTATGGACAGCAATTTTCCTTGTCACACTTGTATTTCATCACCTTGATTAATCTTTAATTACATTACAATAGCAAACACAACTGGCGTATCAGGAGATTTAGGAACAAACTCCTTTGACTCTTTGTAATCCAGGACTGTGGCTGCACAGATAACCTGTGCTGGCCTACGGAGCCATACAGGGTCTGAGAGCCCAGAGCAGTTGGGAGGCACTGAGCACAGCTAGTGTGTTTTATAGAGAGAATGGGAAAGATTGGTCAATCCAGCAATTAAGTGGAAGTTAAGGGAAAAGCTTCTATTCAGTGCAAGTGAGAAGAAAAAGAAGGAAACATGTTACTCTTAGTCAAAGACAAAATCTGGATTTTAGCTTAATTTATTTCCAGCCTTTGAAAAGACAGCTGCTCAGATAACAGCTCCTGCAACCTAGGGAATCATTTCTTTGTCACAGTCTTCACTAGTTATCCAATTAGGAGAGAAAGCTTTGGTATTATGAGTTAGGCAGAAAAAAAAAATCGCTAGTGGAAAGAATAAACACTAATCTTCTAGAGCAGGAGTCGG
Source organism: Hipposideros armiger (assembly GCF_001890085.2). Classification (NCBI taxonomy): domain Eukaryota; kingdom Metazoa; phylum Chordata; class Mammalia; order Chiroptera; family Hipposideridae; genus Hipposideros; species Hipposideros armiger. The sequence continues at coordinate 1,162,072 of NW_017731893.1, forward strand.
CAAACTTTTGAGACGGAAGAGCCAATCCTGTCCCTCAAAGTTTTGTGAGACCTATAAAACAAATGAAATCACCATTATGTGAATAATATCCTTTAAAAATTTTATAAATGAAACTATGATAGTTTTATTTTCATTTCCAATTTTACTTCAGAGCCACATGTACGTACCCAAAGAGCCGCATGTGGCTCGCGAGCTGCAGTTTGCCGACCCCTGGTGTAGCCTGAGCAAACAAAAGTAGAAAGAATAAACACGAATCTTTTAGAGTAACGTACCTCAAAGGAAGATTAAGCTGTGACTATGGGATGCCTCATTTACCTAGGCCTTTTTTTGCTTGCCTTCTTCATTTCCAATTTGTCTCAGTTTCTGCTTCCTTACACTATTTTTTCTTTGCCACATATTTGTTTCTCTCCAACCTATTTTCTTCCTTTTTCTCTATATGCTCAGTCTATACTACCAACCCTTAACTGGTCATTGTATAAAATTCAACTGTAAATTTTGAGTGTCTCTCAAATAATTTCATATTTTCTATTTGTAATTTTAAAACCAAATTACCCACTACCCTCCTCCCACATACATACACATACAGAGGCTTGGTACTTCATAGGCCTTTAATATAATGCTTATTGACTCAATTGTTTCTTTAAGGAATTAAAAAAGAGGTCTTTGTTTTATGATGACTATGAATTTATTTAATTTTGTTTGTCAATTACCATCAGTGGAAATAAAGTTCTTCTCCTATGGTATATAGGTTTCTTAACTTCATCAATATAACAATAATAGTAATGACAATAGTAATGAAAGAGTATTGGTGATAACAATAAACTATAATAAATTATGTTTTACTAAGTGTATATAAATGCCAGAATTCAGCTATTTTAGGCATATTGTTTTTAACCTTTGTATTTCTGTAAGACAGTTATTATTTTCCTAATTTCTCTCCTTTCTCTCTCTCTCTCTCTCTCTCTCTCTCTCTCTCTCTC
>NW_017731893.1:1163071-1166382 GCF_001890085.2 Hipposideros armiger
CACACACACACACACACACACACACACAGGCATTTACACACATGAATGCGGCCCAGAAGTCCTTAGAGTTACAGAGAAAGAGTTTGTATCAGATCTGGTAAACTCAAAAGCAAACTATAAAGCATTTAGTAAGCCAGACATTATTTTAAAGAAAAATACCAAGGAAATAGTCTCTATTTCTACAATTGGGCATACAAGTTTGCCAGCTATATTGACCTATGTGTTTGGTCAAACTACTTTTTTTGCCCCCTGACAAGCATGGCCTAGGAAAATTGCTTTAAACTTAAATATTAAAATAATTAATTAGATTTAAGTGCAGAGTTTTTAAATTACATATTCTTTGCCTAAAAAAACAGACTTATCAAAGTGCATTTTTCCTATGTTTTTCTAACAATGCTATAATAAAATAAATGATTATTAAATTTCAGATAATTTAAAAATTCTTAATGTCTTGCTAATTTGCATTTTTATAGAGTGCAATGGTTTAGGTCAAAGAACTAGGAGGATTTTAAATCAGAGAAGTTCTTTCAGAGAGGTTTAAGTTCTGATTTAGGTAGATGTCATTCTCCTACTTTTACAGGATGGTTTCCATTGGTATAGAAAATGTTCTCCAATAAGCCCCATTAGTTAAAAAAAAAAAATCTTTCTTAACCAGACAATTGCCCAGCCAAGCCGATGCTATTTCCCTGGAAGCTGCTCTGCTCATTTTTGCTGAGAAGGCTGGCAGAAGTGCTGAGTGAACTGACAGCCTCCTTTGCTCTTCTCACTCTCCCCTGCAGCGGCGTTCCCTTCCTTTCCTCTGCTCCCAAACTACTCTTCTCAGTCATTTGCCACTTCCCTGCCTGTGTGTGGTCACTCGTCTGTTCTTATCTTCTTCACTTCTCAGCTTGTCAGTACCACCGACCACCCATTTTCCTCTCCCGACTCCCATTATTTGTATAGTTCCGGTCCTCCTGCTGACTGCAGGGTGTCCTCAGTCTTCCGAGGGCCTCCGCTCTCCGGCCACACTTCCGGCGGATAGATTGTCCCCGGGCTCAGCCGCACCGCTTCGTTTTCTCACAGCCTACTCTTTGTCAAGTAGCCTCTTCCATGCTCAGGCTTTACATACTCGCCAGATGTTGGTAATTCCCATGGCGATAGCCCTACCTTTGACATCTCCCCTGAGCTTGAATATTTGCTAGGCTCCTCCAAATTATTATGTCAGAAAGAACTCTTTTCTCCCAGAAAACCAGGCCTTCTAATCTTCCCCATTTTTGCAAAAGGAACATGTGAACTTAAGTGAATTTACACGAGCCAAAAGCCTAGCGGTCATTTTGATTCCTCGTTCTTTCCCCTCACAGTCCCCACCATTATATCTACCAGTAAGCCTGATAGCTCTTCCTCCCGACTATATTTGCATTGTTTCCACTCCCCTCGGTATCACTACGGCCATCTCTCATAGTATTGCAGAAGCCTACCAATTCACCCGACCTTACAACACGCTAATTTACTCACATCACAATAGCCAAATGGATCTTTTGAAAATGTAAATCAGATTATAAGAGCTCCTGCTTTAAGTACAATCATGTCTTCCCCTTGTTTTGAAATAAAATCCAAACTTCTTACTGTAGCCTGCCAGGCTCTGCAAGGTGAGACGGTTGCCTCCCTCTCCGTGTGTTTCGTCCACCCTCAGCTGCTCAGTACTCTCAGCCACCCCAGTCTTCTCACTCTTCTGCAAACGTGCCACCCTCAATCCTGCCCCCAGGGCTTTATACCAGCCCTTCCTTTCCCTCTCCTTGTGTTGTTGCTTCTCCAATTTTGCATGTCTGAGTCATTCTAATCTCTGATATCTCAGCTTATATGTCACCTCCTTAGAGAGGCAGTTCCTGAAAGACATAACCAATATTTTACTCCTCATTCTTACACTTGTAGTCCCGTCATGCTACTTTATTTCTGTCATGGTTCTCAGTAGACATGCAGCATACATTTCATAGTATTTTATAAAAATAATTTTAAAAAGAACATGAAATGTTAGTGTTTTAAGAGAAGAGGAGGAAAAAATGAAATCAGGCACTTGGGGATTGAAGGTGGTGTGACTTCGGACATACAGATCATAGTAGAGAGGACTTTGAATTTTATTCGGGGAATTTGAAAAGCTCTCAGAAGATTTTGAGAAGAATGATGCAATTTGATTTATATAACAAGAAGATTGCTGTGACTGCTGTGTGGAAATTAGACTGTCCTAGGGGTTAAGGGGAGATGCTGGCAGACTAGTTAGTAACTATTCCAGTAACCCAAGAGAGTTACGAAGATTTCCTGGGCTACGATGACAGTGGTTTAGAAGCTAAGTGGTCAGATATGTATGTTTTTTTGAGAGAGGCAACAGGATTTTCTGAAAGGCTGGATGCGAGGTGAGAGAGAAGGATAGGAATTAAGTATGATTCCAAGGTTTTTGGTCAGAGCAGATGAGAATAGACTAGCCATTAATTTCAATGGCAAAGACTAAGGAAGAAGCAGGCTTGGCACTTGTGGTTAGACGTGTTACGTTTGAGAGGCCTATGAAATTCTCAAGTGAACTTAGATCTGGATGAGTCCCCTTAGACTGCTGTGAACACAGCTCACACACGTGGGAAGTAGTTAGGTTCATGTTAGTATTGTTCCATTCACTTTCCTAGAAGCAGGAACCAGAAATAAAGAAAAAGTGACTAAGTAGCATTTAATACAAAAATAAATAAATACAATGGACATTATTGAACTGTAATTTTTTACTATAGGTCAATTGTCTTGGCTATAAGTTCTGTATGTTTTCAAGAAACCACTAGTTATATTTTAAAATGTGAGTTTTCACTTACAATTTATTTTCAATAAATGGTGCTGGGAAAATTGGAAAGCCACGTGCAAAAGAATGAAACTAGACTGCTGTTGCCATACACCAAAATTAACTCAAAATGGATCAGTGACCTAAATATAACACCTGAAACAGTGAATTGCATAGAAGAAAACATAAGTACCTAACTTATGAACCCTGGGTTCAGAGAGGATTTTATGAATTTGACCTCAAAAGCGAGAGGAGTAAAAAGCAAAAATAAATGAATGGGAGTATATCAAACTAAAAAGCTTCTGCACAGCAAAAGAAACCATCAACAAAACAAAGAGGCAACCAACCTAATGGGAAAAGATATTTTCAAACAATACCTTTGATAAGGGGCTAATAGCCAAAATATATTTTAAAAAATCATACAACTCAACAACAAAAAATAAGCAATCAAATTGAAAAATGGGCAGAGTAGGGCAGGCCGAGTGGCTCGTTGGTTAAGAGTTGGCTTGGGAGT
>NW_017731893.1:1168717-1172286 GCF_001890085.2 Hipposideros armiger
CTACAAGAAGGCATTGTTGGACATATTATAATTATATATAGCAATTATGTGTAGTGCCGACAACGCATAAAAATCGCGCCTATTAACTAAGGCTGGTAAAAGTGAAACTCCGCTTGCCTCCCTTAGGACATAGTTTCAGTTTTTGGAAAAAAAAGAAAGCCACTTAGTTTTTGCGTAAAACTTTTTCTGGAGTTTATTATTATGATAAGGCAAGTCAAATTTCCATGGAATGCCAATGCAGTAATAATCTTCCAGTAAATGTAGAAGCCCTCTCTCACTCCACCTTGTTAGCTTCATGGTGGTAATTTCCGTTACCTACCGTGTAATAGAAAGGGAAATGCAAGATCAAAGCACAGGTTATCTTTGTAATGCAGAATGTCAGTGGGGATAGAACTAGTCCCCATATACCTCTTTTTCTCCTTACAATTTGTGTAGTAGTTCAACTACATTATATTCACACATATTCTCGTAGTTCAATTTAAATAATTAGAGGTAGAAAGACTTGATGCAGCACTAGTAATCAGTGATTTTAGCAATTTCTGCCATTGCTTTATATGAGGGGTGCCTCATATAAACTTGTCAAGACCTTGTCTTTAATCCTTAGTGAAGTTGATGCATGTGGGATCCTATCACCATACTTTATTTTTTTCATGCTGTTCACAATTATATGGTGAATGGGTTGTAAACATCAGTGCTGTGCCAATAGGTTTCTATCATAAACCAATTTTGGCACTTTTTTATATGGCTATGACTATGATGACATTCTCATGTTCATTTTATATTATTACTTTTTCATATCTCTAGTGTTTTAAAATCTAAGAGTAAATAATACATTTTTCATTGGACTTATACACCCAACATACCTAACAATATTTATGCTCTGACTTCAACTTCAATTTAAAAATACTGGCATTATCCCAAAGCAATAACTATTAACTCAGAGTGCCTCATAAAATGGGACATATTGACTTGTATGTCTTGTGAGCACCTCAGACTTAGCAGGTCTCAAACCAACTCCCTCTTTCCATCATCTGTTCCCCTTCCATCCTCACCTTCTTCTTTCTCCCATTTTTCTTAGTGTCATTATCATTCCTGTAGCCAGTCACCTAAGATGATCTGCGAATGATAAGTCCTCCTTACCACTTACGATCACATTCAGGCCGTCACTTTAAGTCTGTGCATTCCATATCCACAATGACTTTTATGGCCATTCATGTTTGACAAAGTCCATCATCTGTTATTTAGGCTCCCCCAACAACCTCCTACTGGTCTCTGCCTCCAGTTATTACTCCAACTCGAATGTATCCTCTTTACTGCCATTGCAGTAATCTTTCTAAAATGGTCTATCTTATTTTTGCTTTAAAATCTTTAATTCTATGTCAAGCCCTCAAGACACACTTAGCTCTTCCCAATCTAGCTCTGACATATTATTCTAGCTCTATTGTACCCCCTTGGCTCTACACCACTATGCTCTAGAATGAAATCTTTTCACATGTTCCCATCTTGGCTCGTGTTCCTTTGCCTCGAGTGCGCTTACTTCCTTTTTCTTGTTGCAAATACTCAAGCAACCTAACAAAATCCCCATTTATAAAGCAAACCCCTTTCCTGTTCTCTTGGTGTACTCAATATAAGTACCAAGATATACATAATATAGGGGCACATAGAATAGATTCTGTTGAATCCTAAGGATTTGTCTGTCTATGTCTCCCAACCCCTCAACAAGGACTCTTGAGGGCATACTCATGTCTCATTATGAATAGCCCATGACAAATAGACGGTGCTTCATATGTGTTGGAGTTAGGAATGAGTGCATGGATTAAGTGAAAATATTGTGTGCAACTATAGTTCTATATGCAACTTTTAAAAATATATTATTCACTTATAATCCAGGTATTACCTGATGTCACCCTGTCCTTTAAATTTATTTGGCTTGCATGTTCAGTGATTTCTGTGAATGTCCGTGATCTATTTTCCTGCTCACAATCATACCCATAAGTAGCATACTCTGCGCAAATAAGGTAGCTATAAACACCACTCTCACAGCAACTAGATTTACCTCTGTCATGCATATCACACTTGGCAGGAATTTACCAAAAGCATTAGATTATTTCTCATGATTCTGTATATTGATTGGGCTCAGCCGTCTGGTTCTTTTCCATGTGACTAAGCCAAGGTCATTCATTCAGTTGCATTCAGCTGGTGGATGTGAAGTTCAAGAAAACTTACTGTTTTTTGGTATTTCGGTCTCCTCCTAGCCTGCCTCTTGCTACATGGTATCTCATTCTATAGGATTTCTTCACATGCCCCCTGACACCCAGCAGGGTTTTCTTGATTGCCTTACAGTATGACAGCTGGCTTCCAAAGCTTAGGACGCTGAAGTTGCCACTCCTCTTACTATGTGAATCCTGGGCCTGTAAACCGCAGAGAAGTGATTTTTGTTGGATTCTGTTAGTGAGATACAGACCAGCCAAGATATAAAGGGAGGGAAATGGGAACCTTTTGATGGATGGGGTGGCATGTGCACAAAGTGAGAGAAATAATTTTTGGACTGTTTTTGGATATTGCCTATCCTACCAATCATGCTGACGTTAATTAACTACATTCATTTCCCAAGCATACGATCCTTTGTCTTGCTTTCAAGTGCTGTATAATCTGTCTCAACTGCCTGAAGCACTTGTCTTCTTATTATACCCTTCAAGAAACCTTCCGTGACCCCAAACATTTAGATTACCTTACCCTCTTGTGGGATCCCCAAAAGTGGTCGTCTTTTTTTTTTTAATCAAAACACATTTATTTGTCTGAATATCTGACTCTCCTATTGGTTATCAGCTTCTTTGGCAAAAGGATCAGGCTTCTTTACCATAGAATCCTAATGCCATACTATAGAATACCATAGAATAATACCATAGAATCCTTGTGACACATAGTTGACACTTAAAACATAGTTGTTGGATAAATGAATGAATAAATGAACGAATTCCTAGATGAAGGAGAGATTTCAGGATTTTTGGCCAAGTCACATGCACTAGAGATGGGTCAAATATGCAAGATTTTTAAACACTCTTCTGTCAGAGATATAAATTAGCCAGTTTCTCAACCTTAGACATTTTTTTTTTCCTAATCACACTCCATGCCTTGTGAAATTTTAAGAGCACAGATATATTATATATTTGTTTATATATTATGGCTCTTCAGAGGTCCATAATCATTGAAATGTGTAACAATTTTCACACTCACCCATGAAGCAATTTTCGCCTCCTTGTGAGCAGGGTGATACTGCCCTCAGTGGGAATGTGTGAGTTAGGCAGTGGGTAGACACATTTCAGTGTTGATTCCTTAAAAAAATGGAGAGGGTTGGGGTTTTCCTGTTTGGCTAACTTCTCTATATACCTCACCATCTTATTTTTGCAATCGTTCTTTTTACGTCGGTTCATTACACATATAAAAAAATGTCATGTTGCCATTACCATAAGATGTTCTAAAAGGTGCCACTTTGGAAGAATGTTTGACAGTTGGAGCAACCGTTCCCATTCCTTCTTGCCATCCCTCAGCCCCTCCCACCTCCGGGT
>NW_017731893.1:1172971-1193858 GCF_001890085.2 Hipposideros armiger
GAAAAATGGGGAAAAATAGAGAATATATAAAATCTCCAAGATATAGGTAAATGAGGTTGAATTCTGGCTAAAAGTCCCTACGGAGATGTTCAAGATTCACATCTGTGAAAGAGCCTCTGAGCAAACCACATTTTGAATTTCACCCTGACCTGTGTCCACCTATCATTGAGACACAGACCTGCCTTCGTTAGCCCTTTGCACATGTCCTCAGACAGGAATGTGCTCATTTGCCACAGTCTTTTGCCTCCAAGTTTACTCCACAGCCTAAACAAATACTCATTTTCATTGAAGGAAGAACATTTAAGCACTAGCATGCATTCAAAATATCATTTGTACCATGCACATTTTAGGATTTGTTACTATTTTTAGCAGCAAATATTTTTTATAAACATAAGTAGATCTTTCTACTTAATAACCGTGACCTTTAGTTTCACCTGGACTGTATGCATGTAGATTGTATATAATGGAGATTTAGATTAAAGAATGTTGCTCTAGAAATAAAGGAGGTATCAATTTCAAATGTACAGTGTCAAAACCACTAGCCACAATTGAAATGAGATTTATGTGTAAACAACACATTTTCTTTTTATAGTTATTCACACATAGTTTTCTGTTTTGCTTTGCAATTACTTGGAGATATTAAGAAAAATTCTGTTTTCCTGTATTATGATCATATAACTCTGCAAGACTTACTCTACCACACAAATGTATTTTATTGGCTTTTCTTGTAGTTTAAAAGTTTGTGTAGTTAGCATATTGGAATTGACTTGTAGATTTGTCAACAGTATTATATGTTATGTAAAACATAAAGTAGTGCTTGTTTGGTTAGGGTGAAGGAGTTAATAACAATAAGGACAGTTTTTAATTGCTGGAGAAATTACTAAGTGTTACATAATTATATACAACTTTTGGCAGCTAAGTTTCTGGATGATGTTTAGTTAGGTATATTATTTTTTCAAAAATGGAAATACCTTTATTCTTTTGTTCTCTTATTATAACAATAATACATGCTCCCCCTTGATCCACCTCTCAAATACAAAACAGATAAACTCTATTACCACTTATGGCAACTGTTTTCCTTTCAGAAATCTATTGAAAGCCTGATCCCTTTCCCCCTTCCCTGTCTCTATTCAGAGTCATATTATAATGACTGTTCTGAAACTTGCTTTATGCAGCTAACATATTGTGGATATCTTTGTATGTTAACTATTTCATATATTGTTTATATATCTGATTAGCATCAACACATTAATGTATAATAATTTATTTAATCATTTTATCATTTTATAACTAGCACAGCTGTGATTATATTTGACCTAGATCTTTGTGTACTCATTTAATCTGAATTTATTATTGACATTGCATTTTCCTACCTGTATTAGATTCTTGTGAATGCAATATATTTCTGGGGTTAAATTACCTTATCAAATTAAAACTACAACCTCTTTTTATGAATTTTCCTTTACTACACATGGTTAATTTAAACAAACAAAAACACTAGACAAGTAATTAGTTATTGATGCAATAATAAATATTTTTATCCCAAGTATATGAAGATTACATTTTCATGATCTTAGGGTGAACATACATTACTTGCTACTTAATTCTGCCTATGACCTTTTCACATAGGCCCTCTTGATCTCCCTACAAGGTCACTCAAGTTCATGGTGATTAGAAACTCTCCCCGCATCTCACCTCCTGCCCTGACCTCAGCTCTTCCTGCACTGGGGCTCATTTAATAACTTCCCTGATGGCCGTTTTGGAGACTGTTTCTCTCCAGAGCCATGCTGAGGTCCCATCTGCTACAAGCGCAAGTTGGGACACTGTATGTTGAGAGTGACTGAAAATACCACATAATAAATTGGTTAAAAAGTGAAAAGGAATTTTTGGATCAATTAACTGAAAAGATCAGAAGTAGGAGTAGCTTCCAGTCAAGCTTGATTCACTGTTTCAAAAATATTGCCCGGTATAATACTTGATTTCACTGTTTTTCTCTGCTGTCTTTTGTATAAACATTGACCTCAGGCTCCCTGCTCTCCTTTCATGTAGCAAAATGGCTGAAACAGTTCTAGACTTCATGTTCTTCCACAGCTCCATCCAGGGACGTAGAGGGTCTGCTTCCCCAGCCCTCAAAGAAAGAGCAAGCAAGTTCTCTTTCCTGCACCTTTAGGTAATTGCCTCCCTGGGTTTCATGGACTGATTGGATCAAGTGCTCTCCCAGGGTTGAAAACTGTGACCAGGGAGAATGGCCTGGAGGGTGGGAATGGAGTCAGTCCACATGGCTGATAATAGAAGAGGGTAGCTCCAAAAAAAAATTAAAAAAACAAACAAAACGTGGGTGTTATTTCCAGAGAGAAGAGGAATGGATACTAAACAAGTATCAACCGCACTATGCAGTGTTTCCTCTCTGCCAGGCTTGCCTGATAGTCAGTCCGTGCCAACCACTCCCTGTTCCCAAGTTGTAGATTGTTCCCACGTGTCCCAACTGGTGTCTCTGAGTGTTTGCTCTGTTATTTGTTTTGAAGGTCCTGTTCTTGGAATATTTACCAGCGTGTAGTAAAAACACAATTATCACAGGCATCAGGCTGTCAGCCATTTATTTGACATTTATCCAGTGTACTCAGGACATTGTGTTATGTCCTGGACAGATCAAGCAAAAGAAAATACTTCTTAGGATGGTTGCAGGGATTAAATGAAACTGTCTACGTAATAGTATGTGGGATGGTCCCTGGAGCATAATTTGTACAAGGCAGATGTGAGTCTTTCGTTTCTGCCTATTTGCAATCTGCATCCTCTTCCTCTGACCTGGTTTCTCATCCTCTTGCTAGTCCTCCTCTCATTGAGGTAGTGACCTCAGATGCGGCCTCTGTTACCTATGAACATACCGTGAAGACATTTTTATCTACTGAACTGAATCTGTAAGCATTGCTACACCTGTTGAGATTCATCTTTAATTTCCGGTGTGCAAACTTCGCAGAACTATGTGAATTAAGTGAGAAACATATATGTCAGATAGTAAGCACTTAATAAAACATGCTTATGTCTGTCTAGCTATAACTAATGTGTAATGTTACTTGTATTCCTAATCATTGAATGTATTGCTAATACATGAGGCTCATATGTGCTTTGTTTTATTGAAACCAAAGATTAAAATATTTGCTTTATCATTTGGTGATGTTAAATTGCTACACAAATGATTCTGGTTTATAAGATGCTCTCAGTGATGCTAATAAAATTTTAATTTTAATTATGAAAGTCCTTTGAAGAAGTTACTTTTGATTATTAAAATATAAAATAGACTACATGGCATATTGGGTATATGTACATGTGAGTCTAAGGACTAATATGAAAAGCTCATCTTTTTTTCCTTAATTCCTACTCATCCCTCAAGGTTCATGTTAATTGTCACTAACTTGGAGAGAGCTTCCATGATCCACAAGGGAATAATCCACATTATTCTTTTTATAGCACTATTTCTTTTCTTCATAGCTTAAACCTCAAAGTTCAACTTATTTTTAATAATTTGTCTCTTTCACACAAAGCTATCCTATTTGGTATTCAGATGTTTACACATTGCCTTACATTCAGAATGACTGGAGAGAACATTTTCAGATGATGTTATTAACTTTTTATGTCAACTAAACAAAGGTAGACAGCTCAGGTAGGGTCTGGTTTCTTGAGCAGGAATGAATTTCAAATGCCACCACTTTTGAAATACTGATGAAAAAACTAACATGGTTTGAAAGCCAGTTTGAGAGAAAATATCATTGTTTCTAGATTTGGAAAATATATATAGTTAAATAAATCACTTAGTGTCTCCTTGAACTATAATTTTGCACTTTTGGTAGTAGCATTTTGAAGTAAATTGGTTATAAAAACAAAATTTGATTTAAGAAAATAAATGTTAGATTTTCCTACTACGTAATTTTTATTTATTTTGTTAATTTTTTTTTCTTTAACCCTGAAGTACATTGAAAAAGATTGTTGCTGCTTAGAAAGGGCCTTTGTATTATGATTGGTTTTTCTCTGGAATGTTTATTCTTGATATAACAAAGCCTTTCTAGCATTATATTTTAAATTTTAAATTTTCTACTATTAAGCTTAAATTATTCTGATGATACTTCTTACCTTTCAAAAGTACAATATTGTATTTCCTTTAGGGTCTCATATTCATTCTAGTCTCATTTTTAATAGATATAAAGTAGTTGGTTAGGGCTTTGTAAACCAGAGGAACTAACTATAAATAATGAAATATAAAATTACATTTTTTCTAGACCCTTATTTTTTATTAAAATGTTTGTAGTTACAATACTTTGATGCTAAGCTGTGTTTTCTTTATGAAGCCCAACAAAACATTATAGATATGTAAATTTTCCTCTCTGGAAGAAAAGTGAAATAAAATATTACATTCTTTTTATAGATAAGTGCAAATTATATTAGCTTAATTAGCTAAAACAGCAAGAGTCATGGTTATTAATATATAAACATCATACTTAGAGTCTGTTATTGCAATGATGAAACAATTTTTAATGGCACTGGAAATTCAATGATATGTAGAAATGTATATAAAGAGGAAGATAAATGATAAACGACTAGACTTTTGGACAATGTGGTATGTAAATTTACCGATTCTATTCCAGATATGTAGTGTGTAGTATGATAAATAAAACTAGAGAGAGAGAAAGAGAGAGAGAGAGAGAGAGAGAGAGAGAGAGAGAGAGAGAGAGAGAGGCTGATTTAAGGTAAGGTAAACCTCATTTGTCAAATTATATTGCAAGAACAAGTTGTTACCAGCACACAAGCTGCAGAGCCCTAAATTTATCACGTCACATGAGAGAATTACTTTATATATGATTTCAGATAAGAAGTGTAGAGAGAGAGAGAGAGAACTAGAGAGAGAGAGAGAGAGAGAGAGAGAGAGAGAGAGAGAGGCTGATTTAAGGTAAGGTAAACCTCATTTGTCAAATTATATTGCAAGAACAAGTTGTTACCAGCACACAAGCTGCAGAGCCCTAAATTTATCACGTCACATGAGAGAATTACTTTATATATGATTTCTGAAAAAAAAAGATAGAGGATCGAGAGTTGTTGATTAGTATCTGAAAGTTTATCTGAATGAATTGACGTTTTAGTCTGTAGTCCCAGCAGTTCTGGTGGAAGGAGGAACTGCCCTTGAATGAGGATACAGGAAGCATGGGGCTGGGATGCACAAGCCAGGACGGGGTAGCCCACTGTTGTGCAGGCTAGGTTGACTCCGCCCTCCTATCCCTAGCTATTTTACCCAACACTATCAGCATTTTCCAAAAGTAGGTGTCCCCCATCATATATTATTCCCTCTTGCTGAAGAGAACATGGGGCATCCTCTCCAAGGATGTCCTGTGCTTAGTGGGACCTGGGAGTTTTTAATCTCCATTGCCCTTAAAGGGACTATGAACACAGTATGTCTTTATGATTATCTCTGCATTGCCTATCAAGAGTTGAAATAGCCCCATTCTGCCACTGATGATTCCCAGCATCCTCAGCTTTCTTCTCTTCCATCTGTATGGTTTATATCAACAGGTAGATCTCTAGGGTCCTCAGATTCTCCTGGAATCTGCTGAGGTTGGTGATGGAGGCCGGTTGTGATGGCTTCAGCTAACTATTTTTAAAGCTATGCCAGTTTTCATGTTATCTACTCCTTGCTTCTCTTGCTTCCTCTCATCTATATTTTTTTTGGGGGGGTGGGTAAATCTTGTTACCTAATTTCCTGTTCTTTTGTCCTGCTGTTTTATAAAGAACTTAACCTAAGCATTCTCTGTGCTTTTCTATGCTCTATACTTTCAGAGATGCATCACAAAGCTAGCAAGATGATGCACTGTGCCTGGTTCATTCTCTCTACTTTCAATGGATGCACCACTTGGAGGATAGGGACCTAGGAGCTCGCCAGAAATCTCTTTTATATCTCTGCCTCCAATATTCCATTTTTATACATGCCCTTAGGCAGTTTGAGGCTCAGTGACTTATACAGTAAAAGTTTATTTCTCACTCACACCTGCTCAATGGAGATTTTCCTATTTGGATAGGTTTTCCTGAGCATCTGTCCTCCAAGTGGTGACTCAGGGAATCTCAGGGATTTAGGATCTCTCTATTTTTGTAACACTGGCATCTACCACACATGATTCTGAGGAGGGCAAAAAGAGAATGGAATATCCCATTTTATGGTCAGTCCTGGGAGTGTTACACAGCACCAGGACTAGACACATGATATTGAGCGAGCTGCGAGGGACACTGGGCAATGTGTGCTAAGGTTGATCAGCACACAACAGCATCTTTGTCATGTCATCTTTCTGTTCTATTCTTATGCTTGGTTCCCTTCATGTTTATGAGATGACTGCAGCCGCAAACGTATGTCCAGTGGGAAAGAGAAAGAAAGCTTGTCTTTCTAACCATGGACTGTGAGTCTTCCCTCACAGAGAAAATTGTTGGATGGGAGAAGAGCTGAATTCCTGGACAAAATCAGGGTTCTGTAAGGGAAGGAAGAGGTCAGGCAGCTCAAATGTGAGTATAGTGAAGAGCCAGAGCAGAGTGGCATCACAACACTGAAGAGAGAAGAGAGATTTGAAAAGGTGGAGTGGTCAATTTTTTGCAAAGAGTTCAATAAGAATAGGATTTTAAACAGGCTGACTTTGGAAACGAGATGGTCCTCAGTCAATTCAGTAGAAGTAGTCCAAAAAAGAAAATCATGGGATTCTGTCTGACATTGTGGCTTATTAATGAGCGCATGGTTGTTGAGGAAATGTGACCATGGTATTCCTTCATAATGCTACCATCCATGCAGTTGACTTTCTTTCCTAAATGAATATTTTATTCCTAGTGAAAGTTTAGGCTAAACCCAATGAACATTGAATTGTAAAGATAATAGAAAAATATTATAATACTTATAGTTTACTTCATTAAAAAGTCAGTTCTGTTGAAATTTAGCATAATGTCAGCATATTATTTGTAACTTTTAACTTTTTCAATTATCATAGATCTAAAGTTGAAATATAATTTATAAAATTGAAATTATTTATGATAGTGCAGATACAAGCCTATGCTAATTACTCTAATAACCTAGATAAGTAATTATTATGCATTCCTAAAATGGAATCCCATTAAGTTATTTTACTATGATGGATGTAATCATTTTGATAATATAAGTAATCTACAAAATTTCTGGAGTAATGACAGATGCTGTTCTAAAACTGTTTTAATGTGATGAATTATAATAGTTCACTTATTATCAGCATCAAGAGCCTTTAAATGCTCTTAGTAATCATATTCAAATTTTCTCACTTAGAAGTAAATTGATTTTTTTATTTAAAATACCATATATAAGCTGATTTATTTTCTACAAAGCAGTTAACTTGTATGTAATCATGAACTGAGCTAAATAAATATTCAAACTATTAAATAAATAGTTTACATTTATAAAACCCATGCTATCTGAATCATTATAAAGTTACTTAGCTTAGGCCTCCCTTACTTCTTACTTGGACTTAATAAACTCCTACTGATTTCTCATAACTCTAATTCCTCCTCCAAAATCACTAATTATTCTTTCAGAAAAGGAAAACCCAACAGGTAATGTCACTGTTTTTAACATCCCATTGATGACTTCCTGTTACCAAACGATGAAAACCAAATCCCTCTATACTTTAACACCTCGCTTCATGTCCTGTTGCTCGAAACGGAGTGCTCCCTCAGCCATGCTTGTGCATCTGCTATGCCCCCTGATACACCATACAGGATGTGAATGAAAAACAGTGCTGATAACTGATTTTTTCCCCCCATGGCAATTCCCTTTTCCTCTTGCCTTTATCTCAGTTGAAGTAGTTTGGTTCTGTACTTCTGCCTAGGGGAAAAATATGACAGAAAAAGTAGAGAGAGAAAAATAAGAGAATCTTTCTTACTTAGAACAGCTTGGAATCTTTCCCTGTCCAGCCATACAATTTTGTGGGGTTCAAGAACACAAGAGATCTGTCCCCCGTTTCCTAAGTATAGCCCTAGAGATATGACAAGACTCCAGAAAAGAAATTGCTGCCTGGTGTGTCTAGGCAGATAGTATCACCAAGGCCCAACCCTCCACCATGGAGTAGGAATTGCCGAATGATTCCTGTGTTCCCAGGAATGGAACAGAAATAGCAGAAAGAGAGCTACTGAACCAAAACAGGCCACAGAACAGGAACCAAAAGTTTTCTTTGAGACTTTTGTGAACTATTAACCAATTGTTTTAGTGATGTCAGTAAAGCCAGAAGATATTTAGGTTCTTATGGTCTCATCAGCAGTATTAATATAAAATGAGCCCTAAGAAATTATGCTCCAAGGAGAAATTCAGTTAAGACAGAGAAAGATAAAGAAGCTACATTCCTTGTGCACGTGAAATTATACTCTGAAATTCACATCAGCTATGGAAATTTATACTTAGTTCTCTGTGTGTATTTAAGTAATGGTATAATAAAAAAAATCAATTCACCACTGAGGTCCAATCATTTTTTTTCCCTTTAATAGGTACCCATACATTCTACTAATGTTTGATAACAAAATGAAGCCTAAGATCTTTCGTAACATTTCATATTTTTTTCCTGAAAAATGAACTGATATTAATGCTTTTTTACTTTTAAAGAAAATGACCTATATTTCTTACTTTCTTTGTAAAGAATGACTCTAGGTTACAGATTGCTCTATAATTATTCACAGGTCTTTCGATCATGGATTTATACATGCATTTATTCATTGATTCTAGAATATCTATTTAGTTATTAACATGTTTCAGGCATTATTGCAGATGATGGGACTGCANTGATGCTGCACTCTCTACAGCTAAGATGGTGAACAACAGCTCGACCCATAGCTGGGCCACCATGAGTGGCCAGCAACAGCGTAGGCTGCAGCCCCTGCTGCAGTGGGCTGCCATAAGTTACTGTGAGCGGCTGGCAACCAGAGTGAGCTGCCAAGAGTCGCCGTGAGTGGCTGTCCAGTGGGTAGCAACCAACTGCCTCACCGGGGAAGAGCACAATGATCACAATACCAACATGGGGCAGTGAAGCGGCGTCCTCCTCAACTAGACTGAAGAACAAAAGGACAGCAACTTGTCTGTTCCCCTCCCCCAATTCCCTAATAAAATCTTAAAAAAAAAAAAAAGAAAGAAAGAAAAATGGGCAGAGAAGCTGAACAGACACTTCTCCCAGGAAGGCATACAGATGGCCAACAGAAACAGTAGAGTCTTAGATTGGGAGTAACTTGGTTGCGAGTGTTCTGCAAGATGAGAAAGCATTTCTAATACATTTTAATGTGGTAAAAGAACGATGTCTTGCAATATGAGTAGTTTGTTTCTGGAACAAATTATGCTTGCAAACCAAGGCATTAATGTATATGAAAAGATGTTCAACTTTACTAGCTATCAGGGAACTGCAAATCAAAACTACAATGAGATACCACCCCACACTTGTGAGAATGGCTATTAACAACAAGTAATAAGTGTTGGAGAGGTTGTGGAGAAGAAGGAATCCTTATACACTGCTGGTAGAAATGTAAATTGGTACAGCCACTATGGAAAACAATATGGAAGTTCCTCAAAAAATTTAAAATAGAATTACCATATGACCTAGCAATCCCTCTTCTGCATATCTACCCCCCAAATATCTGAAAACATTTATCCATAAAGATATACGTACCCCTGAGGAGTTCATTGCAGCATTATTCATGGTGGCCAACATGGAAACAACCAAAGTGCCTTTTGATAGATGACTGGATGTGGTATATACATAAGTAAAGATGAAATACTACCATTTGCAGCAACATGGATGGTTCTTAGGATCATCATACTAAGTGAAATAAGTCAGACAGAAAAAGTTGAGAACCATATGATTTCACATATATGTGGCATATAAAACTGAAAGCAACAAACAGACAAGACAAACAAGCAAAACTCATAGAAACAGACAACAGATTTGCCATTACCAGAGGGTAAGCGGGGGAGGGGGAGAAAGTTGAAGAGGGTAAAGGGGGTCAAATATACGGAAGGAGAATTGACTTTGGGTGGTAAATACACAATGAAATATGTAGGTGATGTATTATAGAATTGTACACTTGAAACCTATATAGTTTTACCAATGTCACCCCAATAAACTTAATTAAAAGATAAAAATAAAAAAGGTACCTATACCAGAATATATTCAAAAAGAGTAAGATAAGATGCTTACAAAAAAAGTGAGTTTTCAAATTAGATATTAAATCCTTTTTATAAATTTATAAAATTTAACTATTTAATTGGTGTTTTACAATGCATATTTATAATAAGCTTAAATTATGTTGTAATTTTTGTGTTTATATCCCCCAGACAAACAAGCAACATATTAGAACAAAGTGTATATTTAAATTTTGAATTCTCAAAAATAAAGAACTTACAACTTCTTGAAGCTTCAAGAAAATTTTCTTTAGGAGGATAATAATTACATGCAGATAAAAATATTTGTAACCATTACTTGTAAGTAGTATATAGAATAATTTAAAACAATTTCTATAATATAAATATTATATTAGTTTTGTTTTGTAATTTACTTTCTGGTGGTTTTTTAGTTTACTATCACTTTGTTTCCATTAAATAATGATAAGATTCATGCCATTATCTTCAAAAAGAAAGAGGTACATGAATTTACAGTAAATGTAAACATACATTTTAATGACCTATTTGGTTGTTTTTTTTTTAGTGTGTTCCATGAATAAATACATCCTCTAATTAGGAGAGTAGATCTTCGATTTCTTTCAGATTGCCTTTAGTGCCCTTGCATGCATCTGTCTTCAGCTTTAAATTACGTTTGTGTAGACATTTTGAGTTTGTTGAGCAGCTGTCATCTTTTTTAAGGTGTTCTGATTTGTTTTTCGGGTCAACTTACAGCTGAAATTATGGAAAGGCCTTTTCATTGGTCACAGATGACTCACAAAGCATTTTCAGNTTTTTCCCCCCATGGCAATTCCCTTTTCCTCTTGCCTTTATCTCAGTTGAAGTAGTTTGGTTCTGTACTTCTGCCTAGGGGAAAAATATGACAGAAAAAGTAGAGAGAGAAAAATAAGAGAATCTTTCTTACTTAGAACAGCTTGGAATCTTTCCCTGTCCAGCCATACAATTTTGTGGGGTTCAAGAACACAAGAGATCTGTCCCCCGTTTCCTAAGTATAGCCCTAGAGATATGACAAGACTCCAGAAAAGAAATTGCTGCCTGGTGTGTCTAGGCAGATAGTATCACCAAGGCCCAACCCTCCACCATGGAGTAGGAATTGCCGAATGATTCCTGTGTTCCCAGGAATGGAACAGAAATAGCAGAAAGAGAGCTACTGAACCAAAACAGGCCACAGAACAGGAACCAAAAGTTTTCTTTGAGACTTTTGTGAACTATTAACCAATTGTTTTAGTGATGTCAGTAAAGCCAGAAGATATTTAGGTTCTTATGGTCTCATCAGCAGTATTAATATAAAATGAGCCCTAAGAAATTATGCTCCAAGGAGAAATTCAGTTAAGACAGAGAAAGATAAAGAAGCTACATTCCTTGTGCACGTGAAATTATACTCTGAAATTCACATCAGCTATGGAAATTTATACTTAGTTCTCTGTGTGTATTTAAGTAATGGTATAATAAAAAAAATCAATTCACCACTGAGGTCCAATCATTTTTTTTCCCTTTAATAGGTACCCATACATTCTACTAATGTTTGATAACAAAATGAAGCCTAAGATCTTTCGTAACATTTCATATTTTTTTCCTGAAAAATGAACTGATATTAATGCTTTTTTACTTTTAAAGAAAATGACCTATATTTCTTACTTTCTTTGTAAAGAATGACTCTAGGTTACAGATTGCTCTATAATTATTCACAGGTCTTTCGATCATGGATTTATACATGCATTTATTCATTGATTCTAGAATATCTATTTAGTTATTAACATGTTTCAGGCATTATTGCAGATGATGGGACTGCAGAAATAGACAGTCCTTGTCCTCAAAGCAGGGTGACATACTTATAAAAACAATAAAATAATCATATTAGGGGACCACCTACATCAAACTGTGGTGTAGTGTCAGAAAAGCTCCATTTTGAGTTGGATTTTGAGTGTAAGAATTGAGAAACATATATATTAGGTGGGAGAATTTTTCTCAAGAACGTAATTTGGTTGCGCTTTCATTAAATGGAAAAAAATAGAAGCAGTTTCCATGCAATTGATTTTCATATTAATGAATTTATTTAATACACTTTGATATACTACCATTTTTTGTATTAGAAATATTTCTGAAATATTGACTATAAAGCTTGTAATTTTATGCCAACTCATCCCCTTACATCTTCTTATTGACTTAACATTGTGTCCTCGAGTTTCTTTAAGAATTTTAACATTTACTCCTAGGAACAATCTCTACCATTGTAGAATGTCTTTGTATTTAATTTTCCTGTAGAATCCATACAAGAAAATAAAATGAAAGCAAACGTGTTTTTATAATATAGTACTTGTTTGGGGTTGAATTGTATCCCCCAAAAAGCTATGTTGAAATACTAATTTCTGGTACCTGTGAATGTGGTCATATTTGGAAATAAAGTCTTTGTAGATGTAATCAAATTAAAGTCATACCGGATTAGAAGGGGCCTAATCCAGTATCCGCTGGTGTCCTTATAATAAGAGAAGAGATACACAAACACACACACACACACACACACACACTCACACACACACACACACACACACACACACACAGAGAATGCTGTGTGACAGTGGAGGCAGATATTGGAGATATGCTGCCTGCTGCCACAAGCCAAGAGATGACAACCACCAGAAGTTAGTAGAGAGCCATGGGAAAGTTTCTCCTTCAGAAACTCCAGAAGGAAATGGCCTTGTCCTCATCTTGATTTTAGAATTTTAGCTTCCAGAACTATGAAAAAAATAAGTTTCTGTTTTTTTAAGCCACCCACTTTATTATAACAACCCTACGAGAATAATACTGTGTTAATTCCCATTGACTTTCTCATAGACCTCTTGGAAACAAAATGTTTCCAGAAACAAAAAATCAAACAAACAAAACAACAACAAAAAAACCCAAAAAACAAAGCAATCCACAAATTTTGCTTTTATTACTCATTTTAGTAGCTTCTGATTATTCTACATAACTTCCCAAGTAAATTATTGTCACAGCAGCGTTGTCCAAAAGTAGTTACTCAGATAGAGTTTGGGGTGTTTATTAAGGGTCAGCAGTCAATATCACCCTTAGACTTGGGCAAATTGGCCCCCTGCTCTTGCCCTGAGACTCAGAGGAGTGAATTCCTTGAGATTTTGAAGTTCTCCTTTTGTATCTGGGAATGTCTGGGTCTGCCAGTGCCATCTGCTACACATGTTTGGCACAGTGCCCCATCTCCATTTCTCCTTTTGGGGATCTTCTCTGATCCTCTATTCTGTGTGTGGATTCATCCAGATGCCTGAGGAGATCCTGAACTTGCACCAATGGGGTCTTTTCAGGACCCCAAAGTCAGGATCCAGGTTCCAGGAAGGTGGCCTGGTCAATGAATTGTTCCTGCTTACTGGTGTGTTAATTCTTCCACAGGATCACTCAGGATTGGGCTGCCAGACTATTCTGTCATGATGACTTTGGGTGACTTCTCAACATATGGGACATAGGACAATTCAGGGATCTGCAATATAGGCTCCTGTCCATCTGTATGTCTGCTCTTCTCTGTCTACTGACTTGCAGTGCTAATTCCAGCCTGTAGCATCCAGGGACAGTCACTCGCCTTCTCAGGCTTGGAAGCATGTTTTAGGCCATCTTCCAGGATGGCAGAGACTATCTCCTATGAGGGCTTTTGAGACTGGTGCTTCACAAAGCCCAGGGCCTTCCCAGTTGATGGCCTTTCTTTTGTCCATATGGTAATGCCATGCACTTCTGAGTCAAACGTAAGCCATGTCTGATAAGGGTCAGACATTCCTTGTCTGATTGCATGAATGCTCCTTGCCTATTCTCCCTGCTGGTGGTGGTGTGTAGAAGGTCAGGGTTGACATGTAAAGAGATAATATTCTAGAACTGCACTGATTATGGCCTAATGATCTCAATAGCAGTCATGTTTGAAAACATGTTATTTTGCATGTATGCTATTTCCATGCTATCATGTGCTGCTTTCCATATATGTGTTACCATTCCAAGTGGTCAAGTTAGCATGACCACAGACAGAATAAATGATTGTCCATGCTTTTCTGCATGCTGTGGGTAAAACTTGCATTTGTGGTCAGCATCAGTGCAGCACAGCAGTATCTCTTGAGAATGTCATTGGAAGCCGATATTCATGACGGATGAAGCAGCAGCATGAACAATAGTGTGCACATCAGATAATAAATGGAATCCGAAAACTGCAGAGCCCAGGATACCTATATTGTTCAATACAAACAAGTTCTGAAGAGCAATGGATTGTGAGGAGTGATAGCATAGTTATATTTTTCCTCTGACTGGATAAAAGAAATTAGCCAAAAATGGCACATTTAAGAGTAAAAGAACAAAGGGATAGTTCCAGAAACTGAACAGAAAGAGATGAGCCTGGACACTTGGTGACTGGATAGTCAACAGATACAGAAATACTTTTCTATTCTTCATTCTAAATCTTTGTTGATAAATCATTGTACTTCACCTGAGACAATGTATTTTAAATAAAATTGTTCATATAGACAGAAACCTCACAGGAAAAGATTTTCCCTTGGTTGCATATCCCCTAGGTGCAGTCCTGTCAATAGCTGTGAAAGGCCGCACTGAGGGGAGCAGGGCCAGGCCATGGGAAAAACTGACCAAGCCTCAGTCAGCCCTGGGGGGTCATGCCCCTCATCTGACTGAAATGGTCTTGCCTTTAAATCTTGGTTTCTCTGTCACTGGCTTGCAGGCATAAGACCTTGGGCAGGTGACCCTCTGCAGAGGTGGCAGACCCAGAAGAAGCCGATAGCTGGAGACCATCTGCTGCTCACATTGCCCAGTGCTAGGCATTCCCCGAAATGGGGGTCTGGTGGCATGTCTTTGTGTGTACCACAATTATAAGGCTAGATTCAAATTTTAGAGAGGTTTATAAATGGAGTTTTAATATATTCTAAAATGCTTAAAAATTAACAAAACAAAAAAAACCAAACCAAACAAACAAACAAAAAAAATATATAATTTTATATGCTTTCAAAATGATGGCCAGGCAGAGAGGCAAATAATTATTATTCACTTAGTGCCTGTTAATAGCTCATCATTAAATTAAAAAAAGCCACTTTGTCAAAAAGTTGAGTTCCAAATTACCAATTAACTTGATATTAATGCTCTACTTTTCAAGTGTCTAATTTTCTATTGGGTTGTCGGAAAAGTCATGACATATTTTTTCTGTTTTTCGTTGCAAAAATGCATCATGACTTTTCCGACAACCCAATATATCACTTCTTCTTCACCCTTGGGCTTTAAAGTGTTTTCTTAAATGTAAGATATTATCATTTAATTTTTTTTTACTTGTTACAAATTTTGTAATTAACCAAGTCATACATGTATTTGTTTAAAATAAATAAAGAACACTCCAATTATAAAAATAATAAAATAACATTTTTGTGCTTTAATCCTTCCACGTCAAATTCTAACTCCTTGAAATTGCGCACTTTTACCTGTTTTCCTGCTATTTAATTCCATATTTCTAAATAACTTCCTTTTAAAATTGATTTTTTAATTTTAAAATTTGTTTATTCATTTCTTAATATAAAAGACCTGTGTTACTTAAGTCACACACACTTGTTTTTCCTCCACCCACCCACACACTTTCTTTTCTGTTAGCCTACCAATTTATAATTATAATTTTCATTCATTTGATATTCAGTATTTATGGCAATGACTGTGGAAGGTCTGTTTTCAACTGAATCAAGTTGCTGTGATATTTCTTTCTTTGTGCAATCTTTTTCTTCTTGGAGGAGGACATCACTCTTGCAATTCCGTGTTCTCCTGTTCCAGTCTGGACCACTTGCCCAGCTGTCATCTCAGAACCTCCTCTTGGCAGCATTCTAGGAAGTTCCTTACTCTCTATTGAATCCCATTTCTGGACACCATATTTTGTTCTCTCTTGATTTATCCCCTCGTTTTGGTGTTGTGAA
Organism: Hipposideros armiger; assembly: GCF_001890085.2. NCBI lineage: Eukaryota > Metazoa > Chordata > Mammalia > Chiroptera > Hipposideridae > Hipposideros > Hipposideros armiger. The sequence continues at coordinate 1,189,124 of NW_017731893.1, forward strand.
TTGTAGGAAAGAAAAGACTTTCTCTCTAACCCCATAGGCTTGATAGCTGGGGTCTATGAAATAAACACACAGATTAACATGAGAAAAGATATTAAATCATTTTTAGGAAAGATGAATGGGGCCTTAGAAGGATAGATGGGGGGCAGTACGATAGTGTGTGACAAAGTTTGTCTGGGTGTGGTGCGGATTTCCAGGCTCCTCTCCTGTGATGAGTCAATCTTCTTTGATTGATGAAACTCTTGGGGGAGGGGATTTGTGACAGTAGAGTTCCTTTTGGAAGTTTTGTCTTTAGGCTGATGAGGGGAGTTTAGAGAAAGCCTCTCTCTTCTTTGCTGTTTTTCAAGTGCCAACAGCTCAAAATAAACCTTATGCCAAACAGGTATATTTTAGGGTGGCATATTCTCCCCCCGCCCTCCAACATTGGCTTTATGAGAAAGAAAGCAAAGAAGAAGAAAGTTTTGTGAACTTGAAATTCTGAAAATGTCTTCATTCTTCCTACTTAAGTGTTTGAGCAAATTCCTAGGTCAAAAATATATTTTCCTCACAATGTTGAAGTGTTACTGTTTCTCGAAGCTTCAGAATGTGTATGGAGCTTGTCAAGACCTCGTCATAAGGGTAGGAAACCTCAAAAGTTCAGAATCTAGAGGTGTTTTCTCTAGGCTGATCTGTGTTTTCTAGAGAAGAAGCATCCAAGGGTCTGCTTTGGCTGAAGGAGAGAAGATGAAGAAAGAATCTCATTATTCAAAATTGAATGTCAGTGAACCCCTCTGTTGTCAGTGTAAATTCTCACCCTTCCTGTCAGCTGTGCCTGGTATCCTAGAGGTCATATCCACCATGGTTCAATGTCTTCAGAAGGTGAACATTTGCCTTATGACAAGGAGGTTACATAGGCTGGGAGGGACATCAGGGAGTCTAGGAAATCTAACTGTTGTTGATGTAAAGTTTCAGTGACTCGGCCAGTTTCCAGATTTACTCAGTGCCTCGGATATACTCAGTGCCCCATATTTTCAAGGCCTGGTAGAAAGAGCTGATTTGCTACTATCCCTGCACGATATTTTCTGCCAGCCTTCACTGGACTGCTAGATCAATTAACATTCATATACTTTACAGTCTCCAAAATGTTGTCTTCTCTCTACTGCTAGTGCTTTTTTATGTTTTCTGTGACTTTGTGAGATTTTTAATCTATTTATTCCCTACTGTTACTTTAGCTGAGTTTTTTTTTTTTTTTTTTTAGCTGAGCCATTCTGCTACCTGTTGGCAGCTCAGTGGCAGCTCAGCTTAGGCCAGGAATCGAACCAGTAACCCTGTTGCTTAGAGCTCACACTCTTGAGTGAGCTCTTAATCAACTGAGCCACTCGGCTGGCCCTTAGTTGAGTTTTAAGAAGAGGAGTTTAACATACACATTCAGTGTATCATTTAAATGCAAATTCTCATCAACTACTTCAGTGATATTTAGGCCTTTTTGTTTCTCTGCTAAAATATTTCTCTTCCTGAAATTGCAAATATCAATAATAGTACAAAAATTCTGATCAAATATGGTAGAGTGAAGGTTTTTATTTTATTGTTTACAAGCAGCCCTAAAAACTGGAAATGACACGCCAAAAAACCATACACATAGAAAATAAGACACCAGCTTGAATGAAAATTAAATTAGCCCCAACTCCCAAAAGAATACTGTAAAGAATAGCTCAGGAAATATAGAAAATAATACATGAGAAAGGTAACAAATTGTGAAAGTAAGGATGCTAAGAGTGCATACATTTTTAAATTTCTTGCAGCATGCAGAATTTTTCAAAAGTAAACTCACTATGGAAATAAAAATCAAACTAAAAACAAGAAAATGTACCATAAAATCTGCTGAAATAAATTCAGGTATATGGGTGAGAGGCTTGAAAAATCAATAAAAATGTAAAAGTAAATAAAGCTTATTAGACAAATGAAAGAGAGGTCATAATATAAATATCAAATAAGGTGGAAATCGATACACAATAGACTTTCAAAATATAAAAAAAGATATGCAGCCTATGGCATTTTAATTCTTAACCAACCCCAGATTTTAATGAGGTGAACATTACCTTAACCTCCTCCATGGTCAAAGGGTATCCTGCATCATCAGTGGGTAATTTTCAGTGGAAGTGAAACTCCAATGTTATGTTGGAAATCTAGAGAAAAATAAATTCATAGATTCATTTTCTAAGATATTAATACCTAGAAAACTCATTGTTTGGGGGGAAAATAAAACTATAGAGCATTTTAAAGTAGTATTTATTTTTCAGAGTGGGAAACCTATTTTGGTTTTACAAAAGTAGCAAGAATTAACTCTTATTTTTATAAATATAAATTTATATAACTATATACATAAATTGTATATAATATAAAATATATAATAATATATTATATTATATAATATAATAAAACATATTATATTATATATAAAATAATAAAATATATTATAAAAATATAATATAATTTATATTATAGCATATGTGTTTAATTTTGTATATATGGCTGCAATTGAGCATGTGCTTTCTTCATTTAATTGCTTTCTCACTACAGAAAAATTCACTAAAAATCACATACATAAAGTTAGAAGTCTCGTGTTGCTTCCCTGTTGGAGACTCAACACATTTAGCCCCACTCCCCTATTTTGCAGCTTGGCAAGCTGGGCATCTTTCCAATGATCATTTCTTGTCTCTAAATGAAAAAGTATTAGAAATACTTTTCTGAAATGATACCTATTTGGAAATTTTTATTTCTTAGTAAGCAAGAATTTTATGTAATGTGTTAACTTTGTATGGAATTCTAATGATGAGGATATGTTTTAGCGTAGATTTAAATTTAACTTCAGATGCTCAGGCTGATAACATTTTTGTGTAGAATTTAATTTCTTTATTGACACATTAATAACACTATTCTCTATAGCAGTAGGAATGAAATAAATTTGTTATTCTAAACTTTGGGATGCTTAAAATGTTTTTAACACGATAAATGCAGCTACTGTGGATATTGCTCTTCATTTTAAGACCACTGCAGAGCAAATAGTGGCCTGCTGGCTAACCAGCCTCCCCCACACCCCCCAAAAGCCCTGATCGGTAGCATTTGCTGATTTCTGTGGTGCAGATCCTTTCATTATGGCTGACGTTAAGCTACCCAATCTGATGTCACTAAAGGCAGAGTTTGGAGAGAGAAGTTCACAAATGGCTCCTTGGCTGGGTTACCCAGGTCCTTCATGCCACTGTATTAATATATTCCTTTAAAAATCTGTATTTTTTTCAAAATTAGTACATTTAAAAAAGTTAAATAGAACAGAAGGGTTTATAATGTAACACAATTCAAATGTCATTCTACCAACCCTAAACCTGCTTCCCAGCAGTTATGCCTTTGAACTGTTCCTGTTGGTAGTGCTGCTGGTTATTATGATTTCCCTCGAAATCTAAATAACATTGCTGTGGCCATTTCTTAGTTTGGCAGCAATACAAACATTTGCAACTCTTTCAACTAGAAAAATTTTCTATTATCTAATAACTTACTTCCCTCCATTTTCTGTTTTCTACGTTCCTATAAGTTGTACATAAAATCATGAATGATACTCTGTTTTGCTTTGATATATTTTATTCATCCTTTTTTGCTGTTTCAACTCTTTAACATTTTTTTTAGCAATCATGTAAGTATATACTTGTGCTTTTTCTGTTTGTTTTTCTTTCCTTAGTATTGTTGTCTTTTTGTTTAATGGATAAAGTATTATAGAATCTTATGATTCTAATTAAAGTTATTTATAATATTTCCTATTTCCTGAATTATTAGTTTTTCTTTCAGATTTTTTTTTCTTTCTTGAGCTTTATCTTGTATAATTTGGTTTTCGCATAGCTGTGGACCTTTGGTTGTCTGTTTATATTCAGTAGTATGGGGCTGGGTTCATTTGTCTACTGGACGATTTGAGTGTTCTCTCCAGTTCTATACAGTTTTCACACTAGTACTTTTAGCAAGTGTTTCTAAAATTTTCATCAGTGGGCAGAGTCTTCAAGCTTCAATTTGGGTTCATCCTGGGGTACTCACAAATGCCAGAATGGAAAAGGCTTAACCTCTAGCACATAATCTTAATCCGCCAGTCTTGGTTCTGCTCAGGCAATTTTTCAATTAATTTGGGTAAGTGGTGTGTGTGTGTGTGTGTGTGTGTGAGTGTGTGTGTGAGTGAGTGTGTGTGTGTGTGAGTGTGTGTGTGAGTGAGTGTGTGTGTGTGTGAGTGTGTGTGTGTGTGTGTGTGAGTGTGTGTGTGAGTCTCCTTGGCACTATATGCCAGGTTGCCTGCACTGAAGTGTAGGAGTGGAGGGGAGAGACGGGTGGATGGGAAGGAAGCATGTGGGAGAACGAACTGGTGCAGTTGTTTCATGGACACAAAGTGCCACCAGCCCTTTCCTCCTGCTCCCACCCCCAGGTTTCCATGCTTTCCACGGTACCTGTAGATTCCAAGCCCAGTGCCTGTGGAGTCCTGCTAGGAATATTTGCATTTTTCTTTGGTGCAAACTGTTTCCATGCATTCTAGGGTGTGATTTCAAATTTTTGTTTCATCCAATGAAGTCTTCAGTCTACTTTTATTTCCCCAGAAATATTTGAAATCTGTCATTCACCAAGGGTCATACTTTGTTCTCATTTTATGGGCTTATTTCATGTTTTTTTCTGCAAATAATATGAATATAAATTGGAACTTGGAATGAAAAATTCATCATTATTGGAC
>NW_017731893.1:1195598-1197103 GCF_001890085.2 Hipposideros armiger
AAACCATTTGTAAATTTTCATGCACAACTACAATGGTTATGGCTATTTTATTTATTGTGTGTCACCCAATCATGGTTTTAGCATATTTTTTGTATCTCAATATTTTTTTTATTGATTTGGAAGAGTCATTATTTTCTGTAACGGTATTAACTTTTGGACTATTCTATATGTTTCAAATGATTTCTCCTCTTTTTTCAGTTGATTTATAATAAGTGTAATAATTCTTAATGTGTACTTTAATTTAAAATGTACATTGTAGTACAGCCTCCATGGAGAAGAAATTGGAAATTTCTCAAAAAGTTAAATATGCATATACTTTATTATCGAGCAACTTTTGCTCCTAGGAATTTACCCCAAATAATTGAAAACATGCCCACAAAAGACTTGTACAAAAATGTCATTATAGTACTGCATAGTAACAAACGATTGGAAGCAACTTAAATTTACACAGAAAAAGAATGGATACAAAAATTGTGGTGGAGACATAAAATGCTCAACATTAAAGTAAATTAAGTACAGATTCACACAAAAACGTAGAAGAATCTCCAAAACATGCTCATTAAAGGAAGCAAGACACAATATGTACAATGTGACTCTATTTCTGTGATGTTTAACAACAGTTATAAATGATCTGTAGGGTTAGAAATCAGGAGAACGGTTGCCTCTGTAAAGGGGAAGGCAGAAAGTGTGGAAAGGGATACAGTGGAACTTTCAGGAGTTTTGGTTATGTCTATTTCTCATTTCAGGCATTGGTTACATGGGTTTATATTAGTCACAACTCAAGAAAAGAGAATTGTTTTTCCTCAAAATTATATGTTGAAGCCTTAATCCCCACTACTTCAGAATGTGAGTGTATTTGAAGATAGTCTTTAAAGAGGTAAGTAGGGAAAATGAGGTTATATAGGAGGGCCCGAATTCAGTATGACTGGTACCCTTAAAAAAGAGGAGGACACACATACACACAGTAGAAGACCATGTGAAGACACAGAAAGAAGCCATCCATCCAAAAGCCAAGGAGAGAAGCCTCAGAAGAGAGCAACCCTGCCAACACCTCAGACTTCCAGCCTCCATTCTGTGAGAAAATAAATTTCTGTTATTTAAGTCATCCAGTCTGTGGTATTTGCTATGGCCACCCTAGCAAACTAATGCATCTACCCTCCAGAGTTGTGCAGATCCCTGCAGTTATTATCTTCAATAAACAAACAAAATGCCAATTATTAGACTTCCACTTGTGGCCAAGCTGAAGTAAGAGGGAATAAATTGCTGTTCTGACTGAAATAATGAAAAAAGAACACACCAAACATATGAATCAATGGTTTTCAAGGATTTCAACATTAGCTAATGAAGATGGTTATCACTGAGCGATAGGAAATAAATGAGGTGACTTCTATAGTAATTCCTGATTTCTGCCTGAAGAAAATTCCAGGTCATTTCACAGTTTCGGGAAATCCGGGTGGATCCTAGGGGTTTTCCTGAGTTGAAGACATAGAGCTCAGAATTCAGAG
>NW_017731893.1:1198103-1199697 GCF_001890085.2 Hipposideros armiger
TTTGTTCTCATTTTATGGGCTTATTTCATGTTTTTTTCTGCAAATAATATGAATATAAATTGGAACTTGGAATGAAAAATTCATCATTATTGGACCTATTGAACAGTGAACCACTTGGAATCTTGGCATCAATGAACCATCTCAATACCCTCCTTAGGTTCTGTCCACATTGTATCTGGTATCTGTATGTAGTTATATATATATATTTTTTTGTGGGGGGGTTGATATGGAGTCCAGCTAAATACTGAGCAGCACCATCAGGTTTTGTTTTGCTTTTGTTTGTTTTTATAGAAGAATATTAATGTCAGGAAATTATTTTCCTCTGAAAGTATACACATTTGTAAAATTCTTTTTCTAAATTCTGGTCTTTAAAATTTATAAGTATGCATTTAAAGTTTGGAGTACATCTGGGACGATCTCTTCAATTAGAAGGACAAAATAAAATCTTATAAATTATTGCAATGTTGTGTTTCTAGATCTGATTTATATTTTTGTCACAACCAAACTATAAATTTGCATTCCTTAATGCTTTCTTTGGTCAAATAATCTTAGAAAACATTTATAGTCATATTATTTTAGCCTTATAGTCATAAGGATTATTTCTTTAATTCTCTAATTAGTATGTATTCTTATTTCAAAAAATAACTTGATTTTGGGAGGGGTTTTGGGACCACAATGGAAATTGACATTGTGAAGATGAATTCATTTTATTGACCAGGATTTCACATTATATTGGCTCAGCTGAATATCTAAAGCTTGACTATTATTTCATAATAGCCTATAATTTCATTTCTAAGTACTTTAAAGCAGATAATACAACTCTCACTCTATTATTTTTCTAGTCATTTGTAGTTATTTATTTGATAAGTTATTTAAAGTTAATCCTGTTTTTAAATATTAAAAAATTCATATAAGAAATATGTGTTCATATTTTCCAGTAAATTATAGAACTAATATAATTGGACAAAAATATAAGTATGATTTGCCTCATTCATTTCCATATATAGTGCTGTGAATGCAAGTAATTATTCTTAGAATTTTATCTTTATGTGTCAAAGAATAAATACCCATATGTTTGTACGGAGCTTTAATGTATGTATACATAAGCCGAAATATGAAAATTAACCCATATATGCATGAATATGTCAACTGTAGTCACCTATGTTTCTCATGTACCCAAAATGTAAGTGATATGGGCGTAGGCAATGTATGCACACACTCTCTTTGTGTATATATGTATATGTATATGTATATATTTTCAAGGCCAGGTTAAGGAGAATGCTTTAAGTCCTCCCCTTTCACCCACACTTTATTATTCTGCACCACACATTCACTTTTATTGAGTGGTTAGGGTTAGGCTGACACTTTTCAGGCTGAAAGGCAGAAGCATTTATCTTCACTGACAAACAATTTGGGATTATTTTCCTTGGGTTTCAAGACACTTGCTCTCACACAATTCTCATTCAATTCTATTTGGAAGCACCTGCAACATTTGGCATCTTCTTACTGAATTTGCATGCAATATATCAAATGGTACTACAGGCTGATAGTAACATATATTAAAATGCTCATGAAAAGTTTTGTTTTTGAAATT
>NW_017731893.1:1202895-1205607 GCF_001890085.2 Hipposideros armiger
TCAGCTATTTTTATTGGCAAAATTAAAAAATATAATAATAACAATTGAGTACAATTTTTTCTGAAATACAGATAAACTTATCAGTCTCCAATATGGAGAATGAACTTATACAGGTAGCCTCATGCAGGACTTGACCTAGATTAGGTGAGCGATGATGGCAATTTTGTCAAAGATTGAGACAGTAAGATGGTGTTGAAGGGAAGTTGGAGAGAAGGGACTGCTGAGTGAGAAGCAGGAAACAAAGATGTCTCCCAGATATGAGTCTTGACACTAGTACGACATTAAGACAGTATAATAATTCAGATTTAGATATGTTGGTTTGAGGTCAAAATTAACCCATCAATATGAGATTTTTGTTAATAATGAATCACATAATTATCATTTTTTTTGTGCTAAGAGCCAAAGAAGTCTACTCTCTTAGCAACTATCAAATATATAATACTGTATCATTAACTTTAATCACTATGCTGTGCATTAGATCCCCAGAACTTATTCATTTTGTAACTGGAAGTTCATACCCTTTGACCAACGTCCTCCCTTTTTTGCCCATTTTTTTTTTTTAGGGGTAAGCTCCTAGTCATCACCATTCTTGTCTCTGTCAGTTCAGCTTTCTTAGAGTCCACATGTACGTGAGCGCATACAATATTTGTCTTTCTCTATCTNCTTCAAATGAGTGTAGCCATTTCCCAGAACAAAGATCAAGAATATTTAATGACATTTTAAAATATTCAGAACCCAAAAAGGTAAAATCACAATGTCTGGCATCCAAACAGAAATTGCCATTCATGTAAAGAAGCAGAAAAAAAACATGATCCAAATAAGTACAGAAACATCAATCAGGTGAAAGTGATTTAGAAATGACACAGGTGAAATACTGAGTAGACAAGGACATTAAAACATTTATTATAACTGCATTCCATATGTTCAAGAACCTAAAAGTTGTGCGTGTTAAGTAAAGACATGGAAGATATAAAAAAGACACAAATGCAATGTCAGTTGTGCAAAGTACAATGTCTGAGATGAAAATGTCAATTATGTCTATTTCTTTGCATTTTTGCTAAGTTCATATCGCATTCTGAAATAAAATATTCACTCAAACTTTCTTGCAATGCCTTTACAGTTTCAATTTCATTTTGAAATATCACCTGAAATGTATATTGTGTGTGTTATGAAGTAGGATTTAATTTATCTTTTCCATATTATTAAATAATATTAAGAACACTAATTATGTCTTCTATCATTGTATCATTTATTTGGAATGCCAATTTTTAACATTTATGAGTGCAGGTATGTATTAGTGTTAAGAGTTTTTTGCTTGTTTGATTTTCTGATATCTCTATTTGGCAAAGCCATCTTTATCTCAAGAAATTTTTCTGTATATTGATTTCAGTTTTGCTTAGTTTACAATCTGTATACTCACTGTGCTTGTGCTTGTTCTACTTCTTGGTGTTAGAATTTATGACGTCAAGGAGGAGATCAGAATCATAATGCCTAATTGTCTCCTTCTCTGATATTTGGTTTGGTTACATTTTCTTGAGTATTTCAGGACAGCTGCTTCATTGCAAAGCTCACATACAACATGACAGCAGATTTTCTTCGGCCCATTCTTATATTCAACTATTACTTTTTTAATTCAGAAAGTGTCAGTAGAGTTTATTCACTCATTCTTTCATTCTTTCATTTATTTCCGTATTAGATTAATGCTGAATTAGATATTGGTAATATGAAAAAGATACGATCTCTAATTTCATGAGGTTTTGTTGTCTGTCAGATTAGGCTAACAATCAGAAAATAAATGCATAAAGCAATATTTAATTCCATTTTATGGTGACTGAAAAAAATAGTCTTACGAATTTAAGCCTACTTTCTCAAAATTGGTATCTGACAAGAACTCTAAGTGCTATCTATTAAATAAATTGGTGATGTTTCAGCATCTCATTTTAAGTGTGTTGCTCTTTTATGAATGTCCTTTTCATATTGTTTTCCCATTTTCCTATTGACCTCATTTTTCTTTTTATTTGTTGAATTTTATTTTATATATCAATCCTTTGTCAATTTTAGATGTTGCATGTAACTTCTTCCTGACAGTTTTCTATTGCTTAACTTTGTGGTGTCCTTTATTGAATTAAAAAATAAATAAATAAATAAATAAATAAATAATAATAAACTTAATTTTCGTGTATTGAAATCCATTAAATTTCCCCTTATGAATTTTACTTTTTGGGTCTTATAGAATTTTTTTCCTAACTCTAGATGAAAAAGATATTCATACATTTTCATTCATTTGCTTTATGATTTTGCCATTTAAATGTATATCTATCTTTAATTCTTCTATATTCCAATTTGTTTGAGATTTAAAATAGCAATCCATTTTCATATTGGTAGTTTTCTGAGCTTACTACTCTGTTCCATTGGTCAATTTTTTCTTTACCAAACTGTTTTATTGCTATGGCTGTTTAATATATTTTAATGATGGTTTAATGAGCCTCCCTGCTTCCTTTTCTTTTTATCCCAAATTTGGAGTAAGCTCCTCATAGACCTTTATTTTTCCCAAGATACTTTTGATTAAATATCTTAACTTCTTTAGAAAACTCCACCTTGGATTTTTATTGGAATTGTGTTGAATTTACAGATTAATTTGAGGATAATTGGAAAAATTACAATGTTAATTGGATTTTATCTGTGCACATAGTATAGCTTCTTAAACCTCTT
>NW_017731893.1:1210730-1211691 GCF_001890085.2 Hipposideros armiger
TTTCTAATAGTTTCAAATCAGGGAGTGTGAGGCCTCCAGCTTTGTTCTTTTACAATAGTGCTTTGACTGTTTAGGGTCTTTTGTGGATTGTTTTCTTAACCACTGTTTCTGATAGTTCAGTGTTAGAATATAGAAATGCAACTCATTTTTTTATATTGATTTTGTATCCTGCAACTTTACTGAATTTGCTGATTAGTTCTAACAGTTTTTTTGGTGGAGTCTTTAGGGTTTTCTACATATAATATCATGCCATCTACAAATAGAAACAGTTTTATTTATTTCTTTCTGGTTTGGATGCCTTTTATTTATTTATTTTTTTCTTGCCTGATTGCTCTGGCTAAGATATTCTGTACTATGTGCAATAAAAGTGCCAAGATCAGGCATCGTTGTCTTATTTTTGATTTTAGAGTAAAAGCTTTCAGCTTTTCACTGTTCAGAATGATGTTAGCTGTGGGCTGTCATTTATGGCTTTTATTATATTGAGGTACAATCCCTCTATACTTAGTTTGTTAAGAGTTTTATTGTGAAAGGATGTTGAACTATTTCAAATACTTTTTCTGTATATATTGAGATGATCATATGAATATTATCCTTCATTTTGTCAATGTGGTGTATCACATTGATTTGTAGATGTCGCATCCCATTTAATCATGGTGTTTGATCCTATTGAATTTGGTTTGCTAATATGTTGTTGGAAATTTTTCCACTATTTTAAGTGGAGATATTGATCTATACTTTTTTAGTAGTGTTCTTGTCTCATTTTGTTATCAGGTAATGCTGGCCTTAGGAGATTGGAAGCGTTCTCTCCTCTTCTATTCTCTGGAAGATTTTTGGAAGGATTGATGTTAATTCTTTAAAACTATTAGGTAGGATTCACCAGTAAGGCATTTAGTGCTGGAACGTATTCCTCTGTTTCTTTATTTTCCTTGGTTTTCAGTGTTGGTTTCTGCACATTAGATGA
>NW_017736496.1:0-1354 GCF_001890085.2 Hipposideros armiger
CCACATACATTCGCAGGTCAGTGACTATTTCTAGGTGGACTTTGTCCCGTTTTCAGAAGCAAAACCTGGTGTTGGCTACTGTCCCCTCACAACTAGCTGTCTGGGATCCCCCACCCCGAGCCTCGGGATTTGCCGCCTTCTTTTCAAGGACATAAAACACTTCAACAGCCTCGGTGATAGCTTGTTTCCTCCTTGTTTATTTGCTACCGCAGACAATGCTGTTATTATTCTTGCATGAATGTGTGCATTCATGCTATAATTTTTGTAAATTAGATTACAAGAAATGGGATTTTTTTGCACCTACAGTATGTGCATTTTTATTGTTAAATTACCCTCCAAAGGGGTTTTACCAATTTACACACGTAATAGCGGTGTATGAAAAAAAGATATTATCAAGTCTTTTGACTTTCGCCAATGTGATAAGCAAAATATTGTTTAATTTTTTATCTTTTAATTATTACAAAGTTGAACATATTTTCATTTACTCGTTTCCACTTGCGTGTCTTCTCTGATTTACCCGACTCTTTTATTTTTCTTTTATTTTTTTTCTTACTGATTTGTATCTTAGCCATTTGTATATTGGAAATGTTAACCTTTTAGGACTTCCGGATTTTAGAAATGGCTTGGGTTTTGTGAGAATCTAGCCGAAGACAAACGTTTCATGTCTTCTTCTAGCGTTTGTAGTTCGCTGTATTTTACATTTAGATTTTGATCTGTTTTATACGTGGAGCTGGTCAGCACCTCGCTTCGTGCCCTTACTGCAGGCTGTCTCACTCCCCTGGTATTTGGTGGATAATTCATTCGTCCCCCGTCGGTGTGAACGCCTTGGTCCCTCGAGTCCTGTGTGACTCGGGCCTGTTTCGGGACATCCCAATTTATTCCACTGAAGCAAAGCCTTGCTCTGTGTCGCGCCCCGAACGCCGTGCCCAGGGGCCTGGACGTCCGCTCAGCACCCTGCTCCCGCGTCTCACGCCCTTCGTGGCCACTCCGAACCCTGTGCTCCCAGGAGCTGAAGGCAGATGAGCCTTACAAGCAATCACCGCGTCACAGACGCGCAGACGCACACGACACCCAATTATAAATAACTACAACTGCATGTTACTTTAAACTGGGCTGCATGTCACAATGGAGGGTCCTTCGGTCCCGAGTGGAACTACTGTTTCCGTTTACAAAGGACTTGGACTACTGTTTCGGTAAAGTTTTGCAGTGTTCTTCACAGACACCCCACCTTTCTGTTAAACGTGTTCCTACGTGTTTATAGCTGTGGTTGTCGTGAGCTTCCCCCATCTCAGCTTCTTACTGACGAGAGCTGCGGGCTTTTGACCGTCACCCCCCTCCAACCGTCGTGCTGAAG
>NW_017736497.1:0-1298 GCF_001890085.2 Hipposideros armiger
AACAATACAAAAGATCAATGAAACCAAGAGCTGGTTTTTTGAAACGATAAACAAAATTGACAAACCCTTAGCCAGACTCACCACAAAAAGAGAGAGATGAACCAAATTAATAAAATCAGAAATGAAAGAGGAGAAGTGACAACAGATGCCACAGAAATACAGGAAATTGTAAGAAAATACTACGAGCAACTATATGCCAACAAATTCGATAATCTGGAAGAAATGGATAAATTTCTAGAAGCATACAACCTACCAAGTCTGAACCAAGAAGAAACATAAACTCTGAACAGACTGATTACTACCAAAGAAATTGAGTCAGTAATCAACAAGCTTCTAACAAACAAAAGTCCTGGACCAGATGGCTTCACAGGCAAATTTTACAAAACATTCAAAAAACATTTAATACCTATTCTTCTCAAACTATTCCAAAAAATACAGAAGGAGGGAAGGCTCCCAAGCACATTTCAGGAGGCCACTATTACTCTGATCCCCAAATTAGACAAAGATATTACAAAAAAAAGAAAACTACAGGCCGATATCCCTAATGAACATAGATGCAAAAATCCTCAACAAAATACTAGCAAACAGAATTCAGCATCACATTAGAAAGATCATTCACCACGATCAAGTGGGATTCATTCTTGGTATGCAAGGTTGGTTCAATATCTGCAAATCAATTAATGTAATACATTACATTAACAAAATGAAAAATAAAAATCATATGATCATATCAATAGATGCAGAAAATCATTTGACAAAATCCAGCAGCCATTTATGATAAAAACTCTTAGCAAAGTGGGAAGAGTGGGATCGTATCTCAACATAATAAAGGCCATATATGATAAGCCCACAGCAAACATCGTACTCAGTGGAGATAGGCTAAAAGCTTTCCCCTTAAAATCAGGAACAAGACAAGGCTGCCCACTTTCACCACTTCTACTCAACATAGTTCTGGAAGTTCTGGCCACAGCAATCAGACAAGAAAATGAAATAAAAGGCATCCAAATTGGAAAGGAGGAAGTAAAATTGTCATTATATGCAGATGACATGATACTATATATACAGAATCTCAAAGACTCCACTAAAAAACTGTTAGAACTGATAAATGAATTTAATAGGGTAGCAGGATACAAAATTAACATTCAGAAATCAGTGCATTTGTATACACCAATAATAAACTATCAGAAGAAGAAATCAGGAAATCAATCCCATTTACAATTGCTTCAAAAACAATAAAATACCTAGGAATAAATTTAACCAAAGAACTTAAAGACCTGTACTCAGAAAATTAGAAGACA
>NW_017736498.1:0-1359 GCF_001890085.2 Hipposideros armiger
TGAAGTAATAACATATTGGCTGTACTTAGGGAACTAGCTCACAGAACTTTTCCCTATGGCAAAACAAAAATGTCATACACAGAGGCATTACAGGGTTTATGCTAACTCTGACATTTTACATGCTTGAACTCATTATTATTCTCATTAATTTTATGATTGTTAATAGCACTGCTATTTATATGATGACTTAACCTTTACAGATTTCAATCAAAGATTTCAAAACACAGTGAAGAATGTGTCTAGAATGTAAGAGGATATATCTCTGAGTGATTTTCCCCAGCAGGGAGCATATTTTAATCCTCAGTATACTTAAATGACTGAGATACCTAGCTAGAGAAAAGTCAAGAAACAACTGTTTTATCAGTAAAGCTATAAAAATTGTAAATGGTTAATTGGCTTTCATAAAAATATGTATGAATGTCAAAAATACATATGAAATCAAAACCACCTATAGGGAGATTTTCTAGATATTCCCTTTTATGTAGATAATTTTAATCTAGGCAAAGAATAAGAACTTTTTAACAAAGTTCTTTTTTATAGCAAAAGCTGTTCTAGAGTTAAATCTAAGTGGGATAAACTGTAAAATTCAAAGGGAAAAAAGTGTAGAAGATTCTCTGTTTTAATTGTTCGGAACACAACTGTGACCTCACTGTTCACTTTTGCCAACAGATGGCTTCAGCTGTCCTGCACAATTATTTGATCCTTGGTCACAGAGTTCTTCATTAGTCTGTGTCAGTTGTGTTTCCGTATAGTTATGAACTGTTTTACAAGCATTGTTAAAGCCATTATATATGACAAGCATAAAACCAGTAAGAACTATCTTCCATCTTTTTCTATACATTAGAACAGTTTATAAAGCATGATAATTACCTATTGTTTAAAAGAACCATCTGATGGCAAAAAATCTAAAAGTTCGACAAAGTAATCTGTTGCTGAGGCTGTGGTGAAAGACACTTGGTGGAAATGCATAACAGTACTGCCACACCTACCAGGACCGTACCACAGACATTATTAAATTGCTGCCTCTCAGCTCTGAATCTATCCTTCCCTGCTTCTGGATGCAGGGACCAAGACTTTCAAACCACCTTTCAAGTGGTTCTAGGTTAGGATGTGTCAACAGGGACATGAGAGGGTGTCTGAGAGGCTAGAGAAGAGAAAGAGACTTGCTCCTTCCTGTCTGTTTTCTGGGGGCTTCCTGTCTGCTTGCAGCTCCCATGAGTCAGTCCTGCAGTGCTTTTTGCCCTTACAGCAGCAGTATGTTCCCAAAGGAGCAGCCAAATTCAGTTTTCCCCATACTTGCAAACTCCTGTCTCCCACAAAGTCATCAGAATCAGCTGGCCACCCCCTCCTTCAAGATCT
>NW_017736499.1:0-1314 GCF_001890085.2 Hipposideros armiger
CCAACCAAATTGGGATCATCTAAACTGAGTCCAGCTGGCTAATTCTAAATATAATTTTTTTTGCTGTACATGTTTCTTTATGTTGATTTCTGGTTGTGCTGGGAGGAGTCCATACTGTGGTATACACTCATACACAACAAATAATGGGGTTTAAGCAAGAAAAATAAATAAATAAATAAAAAATAAATAAAAATAAAAAAGCCTGACACATCTGTAACTGAGTCCCAGAAGAGGATGATAGAATGGGACAGAAAATATATTTAATATATTTGAATGGATAATAGCTGGGAATGTTCCAAAACCTCTGAAAAATAGCAAACAGTTCAATAAAGTGCTACAATCACAAACCAGGATTAATACAATAAAATCACAACGAGGTACATCAGTGTAAAACTGATGAAAAACAAAGACAAAGAGAAAATCTTAAAAGGAGCCAGAGAAAACAAGACAACGGCACCTTCAAAGGAGTAACAATAAGGCTGACTGTTGAATTTGCAGTCGAAAAATGTGAAAGCCAGAGAATAATGGCGCACTACCTTTAAATCACTAAAAAAACTTAACTGCCAATCTAGACATCCACACAATGAAAATATTCTTTAAAAATGAAGATGAAATAAAAGATATTTTAGACAAACAAAAATTGAAAATATTACTCATCAGTAAACCGGCATTAAAAGATATACTAAAGGAAATTCTTTAGGCAGAAGGAAAAAAATTATCCCAGGTGGAAACAAAGACATAATGCAGAAAAAAATACAGAACATCGGAAAAAGTAGAAATTTTGGAAAATAAAAATGAATATTGACTTTAAAACCAGCTCTAATAATGCCTTGTGGAGTTAAGATATATGTAAAATATATATTATATATACTATATATAATATAAATATTATATTTATATTTATAAATACATACATTCTTTATACATAGATAGTATGTATGATAATTATATAATATAAAATATGTACACATTATATATAATATGTATAATATATGCATATTATACATGTATGATATGTATACTATATAATATGTACATAATAATGCATGCATTATTTACAAATTTATTAATTACATGTATAGTATAAATACTGTCACATCACAAACAATAATGCAAAAAAGGGAAGTAAACAAAGTAAAGTTTCTAACATTATTTGGGAAAAGGTAACATGATAATAAATCAAGGATAGATTTTATAGTCCCTAGGGAACTCTTAAATAACATAAAAAACTATATAACTAAAACCTTAATAAAGAAGAAAAATAGAGCAAAATGGAATCAGAAGTCAGCATAAAGTTGATATCAAAACCTGATA
>NW_017736500.1:0-1358 GCF_001890085.2 Hipposideros armiger
AACTCTTTCTTCTACTCTAACACAAAGGCCAAGGCCTCTGGAGAGCAATGGACTTTCCCCAATGTGCTGGAGTGGAAAACTCCCGCCCAGGAATACAGCCAGTCAACCAACTCTGGTCACTGGAGGGCTTTCCAACCAAGGCAGCCCAGGCACAGGAGCAAGGCAAGAAAGGCAGTCATTCATTCCCCACTCTGCTGCACACATCACAGACAGCTTAAAGCTAGAAGAAATCCCAAGGGGGTTCATCCTCCCCACGTACAGATGAGAAAACTAAGGCCCAGAGAGAGGTGACTGGTACTACGTCACCAGCGCCAGGCAGCACAGAACCAGAATCTGGGTCTTCTGAGCCCCTGAACAATGAATACGAACCCTCTTCCTCCATCAGACAAAGGGCTTCGCCATCTGGCCCCTGTGACCTTCCACTCCAGTGCCAATCTGCTACCAGGATCCCGTGTGCTAGTCTGGGTCCCCTAGCGGGGGACAAGTGTCGTTTCTCTCCCCCTCGGCACAGTATGTGGACAACGCCTCCAAGGAGGGCCTGCAATTTGTAGAACTTCCCACACTTCACTGATCCCACAATTCTTTACTGGCTTATTTTTCAGGAGCAGTCTTCTAGGAAACATACTTTGAGGAATGCTGGGCTGAGTCAAATAAAAGTCTATGAATGTATTATGAGCTTATGAGGTTAAGCAAAGATAGCAGAATACAGAGGGACAGGAGAGGGGCTCTCACCGACCCCTCAAGTTGTTTGTTTGCTTGCTTGCTTGTGTGAACACACATGTATCGCATGATCTACCAACTGGAAAACACTGTTGTAAACAAGGAAAAGTTACCCTCCATGGGGTCGCTTTATCTGGAATCATCTCTGTTGATTTCTGCCTCCCGCGTTTCCCCCTTTGAGAGGACCCCCATACTGAGAATCTGATTGCTAGCCAATTCAGGACTCTGGGGACCTGCTAGAGATGGCTCAGCTCTTGAAACATACGAAGCCCTCACTAAGTGTTGTTACCAGTGACTAAATGATTGGATGAATGGTGGAATAGCTTTCCAGATGGACACCCTGATCAGACCTTTTCTTTTTATAACCCTGTCCATTTGGTCCATCAGGTTCTTCCTCCTCCCCATCAAAAAACAAAACAAAACAAAAAAAACACTGGTCTTTTCTTACACAGGTAGTGTATTAAAGACGCATATTGAGAAGGAAGCCAAAAGACTGAGAAAACTGAATTTTGATCATTGATTTTTGCCTCTGAAAACTAAAGTAAATGCTCAACTAAACTTAAAGCTCAGCTCCTCAGCCAAATCCTCCAAAGTCAGGAGCTGCT
Source organism: Hipposideros armiger (assembly GCF_001890085.2). Taxonomy (NCBI): domain Eukaryota; kingdom Metazoa; phylum Chordata; class Mammalia; order Chiroptera; family Hipposideridae; genus Hipposideros; species Hipposideros armiger. The sequence continues at coordinate 1,326 of NW_017736500.1, forward strand.
GTGGGGACCCCCAGAGCTGGCCTGCTCTAACAC
>NW_017736501.1:0-1338 GCF_001890085.2 Hipposideros armiger
TTTCTATTGATCTGATTTCAAGTTTATTCATCCTTTCTTTTGAAGTCTTCAATTTGCTGTTAATATTCTGCAGTTAGATTTTAATTTCAGATATTCTACTTTTCCATTCTAGGATTTCCACTTAATTCTTTTTAATGGTTGCCATTGTTTTGTTGAATTTTCCCATCCATCCACTCATTATGACTATATTTTCCTTTAAGTCCTTAAAATATTGATGATAGCTACTTTAACATTCGTGTCTGTTAGCTCCAGCATTTGGGTCTGTTCTATTGATTTTTTGTTTTTTTTTTTCTTGATTAAGGGTCAAATCTCCTTGCTTTTTCACATTAATAACGTCTTTATTTATGCTGGACATTGTGGATGATATGTTTTAAGAAGTCTAGATTATATTGTCTTTCTTTAAAGGGTATTGACTTCTGTTCTGATAGGCAGTTAAATTACAAACATATTGTTTTGGCCCTGTCAGCCTTGGTTTTATTCTTTATAATAGTGGGTATATTTTAGTTTTTACTTTAATCTTAGGGCTTGCCCCTTAAGCTAAGACATATTCCTGACTCCTAAATCATGTCTTTCCTGGAGCTTCACCTGAAAGTCCAAGGTACCCGTGGAAATCTCTCCACTCAGGCTAGGCCAGAAAACCAACACTTTCCAGAACTGCACAACCTCATTTATCACCATTCAGCTCTCAACCCCATGACAGATCATCTCTGCTGGGCCCCAGAGAGCCTCACCCTGCACCTGGTGCAGTCTATCCCTCAGTCCAGGACCTGTGATGAATCCCCATGCAGGCTCCTGGGATCCCCCTCCGTCCCCACCACAGCTTCTGCTTCTTCAGTTATCTGCGCCCCCCCCACCCCCAATTTATAGCTGCTTCAGTAGTCCACTAATCCGTTCTCTGCCCCGTCAGCTCAACAAGACACCTTTCCACTTGGGATCCACATGCCTGTACCATACCTGGCATCTAGGGTGATTGTGAGGCTTACCTCATGTGTTTCCCTTCACTCCAGAATCATAGTCCTACACTAACTTTTGCCCAATGCCTGAAAACAGTTGCATTATATATTTTGTTCCATTTTGTAGTTGTTCAGTGGGAGGGCAAGTCTTGTACCAATTACTACTCAGGTATAGCCAAAGGTAGATGTTATTGTGTCTTTTTTCACATCAGATTCTTTCAAAACTTTTTGTCTCATGTTTTTGATGCTCCTTTGATGCTCAGGTGCCCTGAGCTTAGGCCTAGTCTACCATTTGGATAATCCAGCACCACCCTGTCTTCTAGTCCATTTTTTTCTTTCTTTCTTTCTTTTTTTTCCCCCCACTCTGTCTCTTAATCCTAAAAAT
>NW_017736502.1:0-1306 GCF_001890085.2 Hipposideros armiger
ACACACACACACACATAAATACATAAGGTCTGACAATTATGTTCATGAATTCACCCTAGAAAAAGTGCTACATATCTCATTGCTGAATATCACTATGGTCACCTTCAAAATACTCCCCTTGGAAAGCTATACACTGATGCCAGCACCTAATCCATCCTTCAAAGGAATTTTGAACTCTTTTTCTGGAATGGCCATCAAAGCTCTCATTGTATTACCCTTGATGTCCCAAATGTCATCAAAATGTCTTTTTTTCAATATATCTTTTATCTTTGGGTAAAGAAAGAAGTCAATGGGGGCCAGATCAGGTGAGTAGGGAGGGTGTTCCAATACAATTACTTGTTTACTGGCTGAAAGCTCCCTCACAGATGGTGCCATGTGAGCTAGTGCATTGTCGTGATGCAAGAGCCATGAATTACTGGAGATAAGTTCAGGTCGTTTTCCTCTAACATTTTCACACAGCCTCTTCAGCACTTCCAAAGAGTAAACTTGGTTAGCTGTTTATCCAGTTGGTACAAATTCATAAGAAATAATCCCTCTGATATCAAAAAAATGTTAGCAACATCTTTGCAACAAGTTTGTGAACGTAATTGTCAGACCTCATATATGACTTTTTTAAAGGAATTTACCAGAAATGCCAAGTTAGAGTTTGAGAACAAGTCTTCTGGAATCAAAAGACTTTAGTCTAAACAGGTGCAGTGTATTCTCCTGGTTAATGAAAGAGAAGCTTCTGAATTTAAAAATTATTTTAATGTGAAATGGGGCTTATCTTAATTTATTAGAAGCAAAATATATTTTTGTTTTATTGCTATCTTCTGTAAACCCATCCTCTGTACTTTAATTGGACCTCTTGTTACCTGAGAACTGTTTTTCCAAAGCCAAAAACCAATTGAAATTCCCTTCAAATCTTAATTGCTTCAGATATTTAATCTACACAATAAGGCCAATAACACTGGCACACTTCACAGAGCTGCAATAAGACAAAGCAAATAAAATTACAAATACAGACTCAATTTCAAAGCTCTTATAAATAACATACAGCTATATGAATGCAAAATGAGAATAATAATTATAATTGCTTTCAAATACTAAAATTTCAGAATGCAGGTGTTGATAAATACTGCTCCTTTTTGTGAATTCATATTCATAATAGAACAGATATTTGTGTTTTCTCTGGTTGGATGTCAAAAGCCTATCAAAAGAGTGGTAGACTAGTTATTTATTACACTGCACATGTTGTTTAAAGAAAACCAATAGAACTGATTTTCCAAACACTCAGACCTTAGTTACATGATGATATTTCTATTGT
>NW_017731894.1:0-49268 GCF_001890085.2 Hipposideros armiger
TAACGGTGAGCAGAAACGATGCTGCAATTTCCCTCGGACCGCTCTTCATCGGATAGACCCATAACCTCGTCGCCTTGCTTGCACAGATGCTGAAAGTGCACCGGAAAAAAAGGTAGCCCCTGCTCACGTGAATGGATCTAAACTGAACGTAGTTAACATAAACTCGGTGCAGCTCCTCAGGGCACAGCACATTCGAGAACGTAACAGCTCCGTGCAGACAGGGCCACTGCCTCAGACCGCACAGGTAGAGAAATTTCCACTGTCACAGAAAATGTTATCGGACAGCCACGCACTGGAATAATTTTTACAAAACTATGCATCCCCAGGCACATTTTAAAGCTGACATTTAAAACTTTCCCTCCTCAGCGGCAAAGGTTGAAATTTTCAGTATATTGTAACTATTGACATTTTAAAATTAAACTGTTAGGATCATTCTTCTAAAAGTATTCACTGGAATCTAAATACCATGGTGATCTGATACCCTCCATTATTCGTCTTAAAAAAATATACAGACAACCTCCTCTTTACCAGACGTAAATTTTATGTTTATTTATTTTTTCACTTTCAGCTTGCATATCCATTTTGTGTCTTTCACAGAATCTTATCCTAATGTGTTCTATTTTTGTGTCTGAAACTCTTTTATTGTTCATTCTGTCATTCTTCTCTGCAACAAAAATATGTAGGTAAATTCAAATTTTGTTTTCCCTGTGTCCGTAAGCCTCTAAATGGGTTGTTTCAAATTCTAGGTTGAATTTCATTACAATTATATTCAGTACCCCTGAAACACACACACACACACACACACACACACACACACACACACACACGCACGCACACGTGCACGCGCCCTCTATATGTAACTTTCAAAGAGTAATTATTTAACATAAAAAAGTGACGGATTACCAGAAATGCGTTGCTAGTAACAGGGAATGGGTCATATAATCATGCTGAAGTAACAAACAACCCTGACCCTCCAGCCTTCAAGTAACAGACTGGTTTTTTTCCTCCTACTTGGGGTCCTGTGCGGACAGGCAGGAGTTCAGGCTGGTGGAACCCACACTGTGATGGTGCCATCACTACATGGTGCTTCAGGATGGCCCAACCATAGGAAGACAGAGTGTGACTTGTCACCGTGGGTTTCGTTCGTGCCTCTGCATGGAAGCGACACCCATGTTGGGTAACGCATGTCCCATGGCCACAGCTAATTTCACGGGACCAGGGGACACACTCCTCTTATAAGGTCCCACATGCACAGAAAAAGTGAAGCAACTCCAGAATGTTCCACAAAGTAAGAATCTAAGACGAGGAATCCGGAACCACTGTCAAGCTGGGGTGAGGGTCAGAAAGCCCCTCCTGGCTACTTCTGCTGCTGAAACACGGATGACTCCGGCCTCTGTTCCCCGGATGCTGGGAACCCCAATGATCTCCGTGAACCCACAGAATGCTATCTGCTTCTCTATGTTCCAAACCCTCGGGCCTCCCAGCACCAGCCTCTAGCCCAGAACCACACAGGCAAAGGGACAGCCTGTGACATGTGGGTGCCCGTTCCTGCTCAGAAGTGCTGACAAGAATACAGAAGGGGGTGCTGATGGCGGTGAGTTGACAGCACGGGGATGTCCTTTCCCAATTAGAACATGTGTCAGTGGACCCCGGGAGGCGTTTTATTTGTGGCAAGAATGAGACAGGTCAGCGTCAATTCAATTCCTACATTCAGCTTTAGAGACGCAGTTCTAAGAAACGCTGAATGGCTGCATTCTGTTACAGAGCGTCGCTCTATTCTCCGAACTCCTTAAACAACAAAAATCACATTGTCATCCGTCATCAGAAGTGATGTTTAAAGATCTGACAGTTTGATCGGGTTCTCCTTCTGCTTTGTTGAAAGCAAAGGCTTAGAAGTCACGTGGCTTGCAGATGGACTGTTCGTCGTTATCAGAGATCTGCTGCCTCAAAGACGCCACACTAAGTGGAGTGTCTATAGCGTTGTCAGCCTGTAGGGTTCACACCCAGCAACCCCTCGGCGTGAGATCCCAGTGGGCGAGCAGGGCAAGTGTGAAGCTGAGGACCTTGACCTGAGATGCTGTCTGGGGCAGATCCATTTTAGGAAAGACATGATATGAAAGCAGAGAACTCAGCCAACAGATTCTCCTAAAATGATGTGTGTCTGTCTAGTCCTTGAGTGGCTCTGCCTACACATGCCCCAGCGTGAAGACCTTTACAAGTTAAAAATGTCCTCAAGGGTCCAAAGGGGGCGAGAGCTTTGGTAGGTGAATCATCGCAGTATAACCCGCCGACCCAGCTGAACACACTGGGCATTTCCCAGCAGGTTCAAAGGCTGTGAGTTTGCTGCACGGGAAATACCTGGCATGTCTGAGGGGTTTACACAAGATGATGCAAAAGAACAGATGGGGAATCAATTTCCATTTCATTCCTCTTGACCTAACACGCAGAGGTCATGATTTAACCCACAAGTCTTCTTCCCAGAGGAGATATCAGTGGCCGGTGGCAATGCCAGCCAAGGGAGAAGGACAACAGACAAGCGATTATGACGAAAGACGGTGGTGACTGTGATGAAGTCTGCAGGGCCATGAGAAAAGGAAGGAGGGGACCGAATGGAGGTGGAGGGATTTCAGAGAACGCCACTCTGAGGTGACACTTAATTTTGGATGTAAAAGAGCTCACAGGATGAGCACATGAGAGCCAGGGCTGTATTTCACGTAGTGACAGACAGCGGAGCTGGTCTTTCCAGGATGAAGCTCCTTTATGGGACACTGGGTCTGGAGTCACTGCTGCTCTTCATGGGAGAAGCCTCGGAGCTTCCTCATGTCACACTAATAGTGTCCCTGATTAAAATCTGCAGCAGACAAGAACTCGAAGTCCCTGAGATGCCGCTAGAGCTCAGATAATTTATGGAGAGCGGTCTAGCACAACATAAGCTATTTAAAGCTGCATAATATACCCACAAACTCTTATTAAGGGCGCTGGTTTTCAACCCTCCGAGACAGAAACCACTTATCATTATGCATCTCCATGAAAGCAGATTAAAATTAAATCAATTTGTTTATCTCTGGGTTCTCTGCCCAATTAACAGTTCAGAAAGAAAAGCCTCTGTCCAGATACCAGGACAACCCTCATTCAAATTGAGATATTAAAACTATAAATCTCGGGAGATGTGAGTGCTAAATTTAATTATCCAAAGGGCAGGAAACCAGGATTCAGCTTATGAACGGATTGTGCTGCGAGGGAGAGTCAGTCTTTTCGGACACCATCCACTTAAAATGAAGGAAGGTGATAAGTTTCTATGTAAATTAATTCACAGCCTAAGTGGTTTTCTCTCCATAAACAGAAATGCCACTTTATGTTGCAAATATATATATATATATACACCTCTTGAAAGTGTTTTACAGTGAAACACGGAAGCTTTGGATTGAATACACTATCTACTCATTCATTCACAGAATTTAGGGATGGCTTTGGCTTCAACTCACCAAGGATTTTCCCAGAGTCCCAGGTTCCCGGCTGAAAGGTGCACGCTTCGGAGCGTGGCGATCCACTCTGGATGGATTACCGACTGGACAGTCCAGGCCCAGGCCATGCCTGGGGTCTCAGACCACGTGTTTGTAACTCGGCATTGAGTTGGCCAGTTCTCCCATGTAGAACATTAGGGATTTGCTGCATATGCTACTGCTAAGGAGGAGGGAAATCCTGCCATACGCCAGGTCACTCAGCTTAAAGACGCTCCCTACCATCAAGCCACCCACCTTCCCACCAAGTAAGTGATTAAACGAATCGCTTACAGGTAGACAACCAGAGAAGAGATTAAAACACGGCGCCTGTGAGTCCATCTGTAGCTCCTGGAGCCTCACGGAGCAGTGGAAACAGCCACACCCTAGAGAAGGGAGACCAGGGTCAAGCTCAAGGTCAGGCGCTTGCTAGCTCGATGTCCTGTGGACCACAGTCTCTCCGAGCCACAGTGCCCTCATGGGAAATGGCGACATGCTCGGTCCAGCTATACAGCTGGTCATCTGGGGGAGCAGCTAAGCTCGTGTGTGTCCAAGACCTCAACCACTGCAACTCTCTGCCACTCCCCAAACTACCTCAGGCTCCCGTGTGTGTGTGTGTGTGTGTGTCACGGTGCCCTTACCCCCGCTAGTCCTTGGTCTGGAATGTTCTTCAGCCTCCTGTCCACCTGGATAAATGCGGTGCTTCCTTTGTGACTCAGTTGATAGAAAGCCCTCTTGCAGTCATGCCTGACTTAGCCTCTGTCCAAGCGGATAACCTTCCCCTGTGCTCCAGCAGGGCCCTTGCACACTTGTGTGATGGCCCCTGCCGCCCTGCAGTGTGACAGACATGCCACCAGTGTGTGAATTACCACAGTGACCAGGAGGCTCTATCACCTGTCTCCTCCCCGTCAACACCCCTGGCCTCTAGCAGACCCGACTGAATAGGTGTGCTAAATTAATATGCTGAATTATCATACATATTAATTATTTTTAGAAAGTGCTTTGGTTTATGCCAGAGATCAATGTGGGATCCTGCAATTATGCAACAGAATAACAGCAAAGCTATAACCCCCCCCCCAAAATAACGTTTAACCATACAATATTTCTCTGTCCTCTCTCTGTGTCCATTTCTATAAAGCTTACAAGACCTGGCTGAGGACCACGGTGACATCAACTGCCACCTTTCTAGAATGCATCCAGCTTTTCTTTGTTCGATGTAGTTTTGATCCTCAGCGCCTTTGGTTTTGTGTGTGTGTAGCTGTGTATAGGCGAAGAAATACATGGTGATCTTTTTCCATCCTTATGTCTTGTATCTCCCATTTAATGTGTCTTGAGGAGAAGGGAGAGGACCTGATAAGAGACACAAAATCAGTCAGCAGAAGAGGGCACTGCAGTTACCCCACGAGGGAGGTGACAAGAGGGACATTTATTTTCCTGGTAGAGATTCTGTACCATCTCATTCTGTGACACCTGGAGGACCCAAAGCCTCCACCTGCTCTGAACATCAAAGATCAAATAAGGGAGTCCTTTTGGGATGAATTCAGGACCCTGAGGGAAGGACAGCCTGACCAGAAACAGACCTAGGATTGTAGGGGTGGGGAAAGAGAGAGAGTTAACAAAGAGAGAGCAAACCCTCACCTGTATGCCCATCTGAGATGAGCCTTCGGTCCAGGGATAATGATCAAATTATTAACAATTGGTACATTGCAGAAATCAATCAGGGCAGCCATGCATACAGATGGTGTCCCTGACCTGGGCAGTGGGGAATTGGTGGGGCGGGGAGGGAGGTAAAAGGAAACGATACCAAATAAAGGATCAAATCCTTGGTTGGCAGGAAGTATGCCTCTATTTTTGAAGGTGGGCAATACCTACTTTGACACACTGGCAATATTTCGGGTATAGCTAAGACACTTCACAGGATTTCCACTTATTTCTCCAAGCGAATCTGGTAAGCAACACGTTTAGTGATTATCTAGTCAACCTGCCTTACTTTATAAATGAGAAAACAGAAACCAGGAGAAGTTGAATGACTTGCCTAGAGTAAAAATGCTAGCTGGTGGCAGGGCTTAGACTCTGTCTCCCTGACTTGAATTTATTAAAATAAAAGCAGGCTTTTCTGACGGGTCACGTGACATGGTCCCTCGCCAACACGTGGGAGAATGTTGCAGCCTGGTCACAGGATGTGGCGGGGCTACAGACACAGCAGCCTGTGCCTCTGGCAAGGCTGCCCTTGGGCCATCTGAATCAAGGTTGTTTTCCCATCTTTGAGATCTCTGCAGAAAAAGGAGGCCGCAGCTCATTGGACAACTGTCTTGAGTGTCCACTATTTTTGTCCCGCAACTTTCTTTTCCTCTTCTTTTGTTTGTCCAGAGGTGATTCCCATCATCCACGCTCAAGCCCTGTGGATTGGGTGGAAATGACCCCACTCATAGGTACAAGAGGGTGCGTGACGGCTTATGGCAGTGATTCTGTGAACCCCTACCGGTCCCCAACTCTTTCCATAATAAAACCAAGATGCTAGCCAGGTTTTTCGCTATGTTGTCATGTGCACAAATGGCACAAAAACGATGGTGGCTAAAACCGTTGCCACCTTCGCACAGATCAAGGCAATGGACCCAAACTCTGCTGCTAATAATGACATGATTCACTGCCACACACAAAGTAAAACATGCCAATTTTATTTAAGGCTGTCCTCGATGAAGCAGTAAAAACTATTATTTTTATTAAATATGTGCCCTTGACTGCACCTCTTTAATATTCTGTGTGACAAAGTTCCTGCCGCACTTGTGCGAACCTCTGAATTCTCACGGTTGTCCTGAGGAATGCTTGCCTGTTATTCTCTGAGCGGCAAGCGAAGCTGGCTGCTCCTCACGGGCAGCGTTTTCTCTTACAAGAATGGCTGGCACGCTGCAGTTATTCGGTTTGCGTATCTGACAAACACCTTCTCAATAATGCACAACCCAAGGCTGCCACTTCTAGGAAAATACCCTGATATTTGTTACTAATGCCCAAATCAGTTTTCAAGGAAAAAAATGGGAATTTGGATGAGTGGCATCTTCCACTGTGATTCTGAAAGCTTCTCAATATGCACAGGCTGTTTCTGATGGGAAGGGGTGCTGATATTTCAAAGAAAATGTAAATTTTGATATTTTATAATGAAATGGGTCAACATTTGGAAGTCTTGCATAATTAGCGAATCAATATTTTCCAAATAACTAATGCGTGATGGTATTATACAATCATGCTTGGGGAAGGGAACCATTCAACACACAATGCAGACCTAAAGTTCACCGATAGGATTTCAGTATTCACATTGCAACTAACCTTTATGAAGCCACATGACAAGTTTTGGTGTAGTATTACACACACACACACACACACACACACACACCTGGAAAGGCTGTTAAAATACTCCTTTCTTTCCCAACTACATATACACGTGAGGTCAAATAATCTATCAATGCTTCAATAAAAATGACACCATCACCACAGACGGAATGCAAAAGCAGATATGAGGGCCCACTATCACCTGTTCCGCCAGACTTTTAAACAAATTGCAAAAAAGTAACACTTTTCTCATGAATTTTATTTCATTTTGGAAAACATGTTTTTTTTCATAAAACTCTATCACTTATGTTAATGTGCGTGGCTTTACAATTGTTTTTAAAGCAAATTCATAAATATACTTTAAAAAAATTTTTCAATTTTAATTTCTAATATGGTACATATTGATAGGCATAACCTAAATAAACATTTGGGGGGGGGTCCTCAATAATTTTTAAGAGTGAAAAAAGAGCCAGGGCCCAAAAGTTTGAGAACCACTAGTTTAATCCATCAGCATGTCCCCATGTCTGGCCATGAAGGTGGCTTAGAGATGGACCTGTGACCTGAAGAGAATGATAATTAAAGGGGTGTTCTAGGACATTTTGGAGAGAAAAGGGGTTCATCCTATCACCCACTAGGGCTTCCAGGAGGGGTGTGTGATAGGAGCCCTGAGGGGGAGCCTCCCTGGCTTGCGTGCCACATGCAGAGTTTGAGGAGCAGGGGCGGGGGGACAGTGAGCTCTAGGCAGAGTTCTTGGGGATGTTGCTGAAATGCTGACTCGAACCCCCTGAGAGCCACCTGTGGCATCTGAGATTTCAGTTTCCTGAGGCACAAATTCCCTTTGCAGGTTAGTCAGTTTGAGTGTTTTCTGTCACTTGCCACCAGAAACCTAACTTATACAACAGCCCCGAACAATATCCTATCACCTTATAGTCAATAACCCCAATAATTCACCGCGCTGATGAACCAAAGGCCCGCCCACTAGATTCTGAGCAGTTTTATTTCCCGGGGAGCAGACATAACCCGAGTGCTCATGAATCATTATTTTATGACATAACTTTCCTACAATCGTTCCATAGGCACTAACTTTGATCACATTAACACCATTATATTTGAATGCACTGTTGTTTTAAAAAAACCTCAAGTCGGGCCGGCTGAGTGGCTCAGTTGGTTAAAAGCTTGCTCAAGAGTGTGAGCTCTGAGCAACAGGGTTGCTGGTTCGATGCCCAGCCCGAGCTGAGCTGCCACTGAGCTGCCAACAGGTGGCAGGATGGCTCAGCTAAAACAATAAAAAATAAAAAAAGAATAAAAATTAAAAACCTCAAGTCAAATTGTTCTCCTCCCAAAGAAGTCCCACTTATACATTGTAGAAAGGCAGGTCACTTCCTAAGAAGTCTCTTTCTAAAAAAAAAATGTCCTTCCAACATCTTCAACAACGCATTAAGCACTAGAAATTTCTTGTGTTTGGTTCACTGTTTTATATTACATTACTTTATCTGCATCTCCAATTCATTACAGTATGTGTGAAGAGAATGTGAATGTTTCCATTTCATTGTTTGGTTGGTTCAAGGGAAATGAAAACAATATGGATTGGACATTGAACTGCAGATTTCTAGGGTAACTGGTTCCTTAGGTCAGAAGGCTACGCCCTCAGCATAAGTAGGGACACACTATCGATGCTTAAAGCTGAATGTCTCTAACCCCATCATACACAGAATCACCTGGAGAGCATTACATCACTGTCAAGTCCCAGCTATAATAGAGTTGGCAAGACCAGAGGAAGGAGATTTGAGGGAGGGAGAGAGAAGAGCATCCTAATTAAATAACCTGACCAGGAAGACGTCAAGTGGACACTCCTCTGAGTATAAAATCACAGGGACCTTCTGGCTTTGTCAACCTACCTATCATGCCAGCCACACGGAAGGTGTCAACTGCCTGGGAAACCAGAGGTTGGAACTGGAAGGAAGGTCTGCTGGACATCTGGGGGCCGTGCTATGACACAGGTACAGAAACCGGATAACGGTTTCCAGATTGGCATTACGGTGCTACCCTGGCCACCAGCCTTAGCAATTATGCAGATGTCACTATCTCCTGGTTCTGTCCAGTGGCTTAAACGCTCACTGACAGCCTACTGCGTGCTGGACACTGCACGAAGCATGGGGTGGCGGAGAGATGAACGGGCATGCAGGTCCATGTCCTCTGCATCACAGTGCAGAATTAAAACAGCCTAGTATTCAAAATTTAAAATCAAGTACGACTTTTCAAAACTCCATTTGCCAAAGGTGTCAGCACACAACACAAGTATTGCTCAAGGTTGTACGACATGCCAGCTTACGTAACACCCATCCAAGCCGACCCTGAGGGCTTCACGAGGCCGCTCAAAGCAACAGCCTGGCTTTGCCACGCTCCCCTGGGACAGCGCTGACCGCCATGAGCTAAGACCTGGGATCAAAGTCAAGGCCAATCTCACCCAGTTGCTGCTGCCATACTGGGAGGCGGGAGCGTTTTGTTTTCGTATTTGGGTTTTTGTGGTAGGTGGATGGAAAGTTATACTGAGCGTTTTTAATTAAAGTGGACAAATCCTCCTCCAACCCTAAATCCCCGTCAAGCCGTCAGTGTGTGATTTTTACTGGCTGATAAATAAAGGCAGCTGTTTCGGCGAAGCTAAGGGAAGGGACCCTTGGGAAAGGGTGACAGGCAGAGCTTCCATGTGTTTCTGTCGCCTGAATAAAGTCACCCAGAAACGACTTAGCGGATACAATGGTGGGATCAAAAGACCAGACCGAATGTTGGTACATCTGTTAGGATGCACTTGGCTTGAAGTAACTGAAGACCACATAGACATTGCTTAAATAAATACAGGACTTATTTTCCCACAAACCAGTCCGTCCACAGGAAGGGCAGGATGGGGCAGGGCGGATTCTGTATTTCGGTAAAGACCACTTGTCCGCCACCTGAGCCTGTGGGCTTACTCTCGTTATGGACCCACGATGGCTACAGTGGTTCCAAACAATCATGGTGACACGACGACATCTGTCTGAATTTAGTTTCATCGACAAATACACACTGTGATGAGAATTCAAGTGCAAAGAGTTTATTTGAAAAGTGGTTCCAAGAATCCCCGGTAAAGACTACAGGAAGACCTGGACGGAGAAGCAGCTAGTTACCAATTATCCAGCCAGGTGCCACCGGAGGAAACGGTGGGGTGCCCCGCTGGGGAACTCTGAGAACCGGTGTGACATACGCAGCCCAGACCCACCCCACTCAACAGGTGAAGAAGCTGGGGCACATGCACTGCCCTGGATACCTGATAAGGGCCGCTCCTGGGGTGCTAATTCCATGAAGCGCTGGACCCCAGAGGGGTGGACGAAGTGAGCACCGATGGCCAGAAACAGCCCCCAGATGACGCAGAGGAGCTGGCCATTCACAGTCAGACTGAAATGTACTGAAAGATGAGGGACTGGAGATATGGTCCAGGCACCCAGCGCGCCTGTCACAACATCCATCACACAAGGAGGGTGGTGTCCCACGGGCTTTTCGGCTGCCATTGGCGGTGCTCACAGTGTCACATTATGAAAGGAAATAAATCTCAGGAGTCCCTCAGGTCACCTGCCCACATGGCTCCTACTGTCAATGTGACAAGGACATCACTGAGACTGGCTTAGGAAAGCATGGCCAGCCTCCGGGGCGGGGCTGGGGTCACTCTCCCCAGCACAGGGCAATGGGGATGACCGGCTGAGTCGACAAGGACAGAGGGGAAGGGCTGAGGCAGGAAGTGACAGGTTTGCTGGAATTATACCACTTCGGCCATGACCAAGGGGGAGGACGTCCTGTCATGTCCCCAGAAGGACACACTGCTGAATAGGAGCCGAGCCCACTCCCACTACGGGGCAGGGGGGCAAAAACCCCTATGAAAGCAGTTACCCTTCAGGCTCCACTCTCATCTCCATCTGAAATGAAAAATATGTGGAGAATGAGGCATGTAACTGAGGAGTGGTTTGCGTCTGAATTGAGTGCCCAGCCTGAAGGCTGCCAGAACCTGGCTGTATGCAGTGGGTGGCCAGTGAGAGGAAACGGACCGGGTTCTCAACCTGGTCTCTCTGATGGAAAGGGAGGAAAGGCACCGGGGACAGGGTGAGTGGGTAGGAGCAGGAGGAGGGAACTAGCCCCTGATTAGAAAGCCCCGGCTGCAGCTCCTGCCGGGGTCCTGGCCCCTGGCAGCCCTCACTCAGGGCACTGATGCCTCACTGGCCCAGCAGGACTCCAGGCTCACACTTGACCTAAATCAAGGGGGTGTGTTGTTAGAAGAGAGAGAGAGAGACACGGAGACCATTCCGCTCATCAGAATGCACGCCCTGCTTCTCGGGGCCATGGGAACAGCTCCAACAACCTCGGGAGGAAGAAGGGAGCAGGAGGAAGGCCGGCTGGGAGAGTGAGGGGTACCAGAGAGGGAGAGGGGAGGCACTTCTACCCGGAGCAACACAAACCCTCCACAGCAGACTTAAGCAGAGGCTGCTTCCCTCTCTCGGGTCTGCCCGCTCCACGTCTCTGAGTGCACGCACTTTTACTAATAAACTTCTTGCTGCTCATGCTGCACACACTCTGTCTCTTGACTGAATTCTTTCCTTCAAGAAGACAGAGAGCCGAGGCACAACGTCCGGTAACCCTACACACCGCCTGACAGAAGGCTGCTTTTCAGAGAACACGTCATCCCCAGCAGACATTTCGGACAGTGGGACTCCAGAGACGGATGCTTGCTCCTGGGAGGTGATGATGGAAACACAGCAGGTGAAAGCAGCAAGTGTCCTGAGACTTACGCTGACGGGGACACGGAGGAGACGTGGTCTGGAGATGTGAGCCCACCGGGACACTGAAGTCCCTACTGGAGACGGCGCCCGCTGTGGGTGACAACCAGCCCTGCTGCCACCCAGAGTGAAATCCACACTAAGTGACTCAGACAGGGGGACCCAGTTCCATTTTACATGAATTTGAATTATGTAAATTTAAAACACTGCAATATAAAATTTCAAAAAAAACTTTGGCCCGTGGCCCCTGTGTGCAGCGACACTGAACGGACTTGGCATTGGGCATTAATTACATCACGTGGACTTGGCCGGTGTTGGGAGGGCTGCTCTGAGTGGCTGGCCGCAGGGTCTCAGACAGGGTGTGAAGACTGGAGCTGGGAGGGGGAGCTGAACTGAGGAGACAGGCGTGCGTTGAGGGCAGAGGGCTCTGGCCATGAACGGGGGTCCGCCCGCCCACAGCAAGGCCTCCACTTTGAAATGGTGACTCCTTAGACCTTCTGCCCCAGATTCCCGGGAGAGAGAAGTCAGTGCTGTGGGAAGTCTTTTCTCGTTTGAGTGAGTCCATGGACTCAGAAGAGCACAGCAGCTCTGTGTGGGCGTCTCCGGAGAGCTGGCTGCCCAGGTGGCAGCCACGGAGATGCCACAGCGATGAAAGGCCTGTTCTTAAAAGGGAGTCGAGGGCCAGGTTCAGTGCCAGGAGGACTGGTCCCCAGCACAGCCGGGAGCATGAAGCGGGGGAGTGGAGAAAGGAGGGAGGCCACAGGGACAGCTCCAGAGAGAACGAAGCCTGAGGCCTCCTTTTCCCACGCAGACCAGGGCAGCCCGGCTGAAGGAAAGAGACGGACTTGACCACGGCACTGCCCCAGGAACATTTATCAGGTACTGAGGAGCTTCCGCTCGCTGAGTGTCTACCACGTGCTATTCAGAAGGTGTCCGATTAAACAACATCATCTTTACTTTCCACAACAACTCAGCCGATAACTGTTATCTCCACCTGCACTTCAGGAAGTGGTGACGCAGACAGTGAAATGCGTTCAAGCTCACCTTTTAGTCAGTCAGTGGAAGAGGTGGAACTGGCCCGCAGGTTCTCGGACACCAACGTCTGAAGTCCTCATGCCCCACCGATGCTTTTCCAAATAAAACTGGATCATTACAACATGGAGGGTGTGTGCGTATGGATTTTGTCTGAGTACACATGCATGGAGGCTTTACTGAGAACGGCCCCAACCGGAAAAGCCCAGGTGCCCACCAAGAGGAAAAGGGATGGACAGGTGATGGTGTATCCATCCATCCACTGAAAAGTTACTTAGCAGCAAAAGGGAAAAGACTACAGATACACAACTACCTACACGAACCCCAAAATGTTACCCTGAGAGAAAGAAGCATTACACAAAAGAGCATCTACTGTATATTTTCCTTCATAATAAACTCTAGGAGAGGCACCCCCAAACTACGATGGGAAAAGAACAGTGACAGCCTCCTGTGGGGAGGGGTGGGGACGGAGTAGACAGGGGCATGAGGGGACGTTAGAGGGTGACGGTCACGAGCTCCACCTTGATGGGGGACGCACTTGTTGGAGCTTATCAACGCTACATTTCACTGTGTGTAAACTATACATCAAGACGAACTATAAACACCGACTGAACTCCAGTGAGTGAGATGCAGACCAAAATATTTCAGTGACATGCCCTGATGTTTGCAACCTACTTTGAAATGAATAAAAAATTAGATGACAGGTGCAAACACAGATAGATAGGTTGCCAAATATGTGATGAGGCAGATATGACTGACGTGTTAGCAGTAGGCTTAGGGGGCAGAGGTGGCGGTGGTAAGTAACGTCTGACCAGCGTGACCAGGTCGACATGTTTTTAAATCAACTACTGGGGGAAGATACATGTTGAGCCCCATCCAATCCGAATCAGGATCTTTTGGGATATTAATACCCCATTTTTTTCAAAGAAAACCCAGGGGAAGGTGAAGACGTTACGCACGCTAGGTTTGGGTTTCTGCTGTCCTAGGGAGGGAATGATGCTACCTGAGCACGAGGAGCACTCGTGTGCAGGGCGTGATGCCTTTCAGGAAACGTGCTCCATCACCAGCTTGTCTGACAGCGGTCAGGAGCGCAGGGTCAGGTGTCGCTGACGCCCTTTGGAGCGGGAGGGAGCAGGAGCTCAGAGGAGATAAGTGACGCGTCCAAGCTCTAGCTCTGCTCAGCACTGGAGTGAGGGTGAAAACCCAGGAATCGGTCCAGGGTTCTTGCCACAGCATCACCGTGGGTCCCAGCACAAACAGTCTGGGCATCTGAGGTCTGCCGTATCCCCCAGGGCTCTCAGCACGTGAAATGATGGAATACAGAATGACGCAAATGAGAAAGGCCTCCAGCTGAGGAAGCGGCGAGGCTACCACTGAGAAGCAGCTACGAAGCAGCTCGGGGCCAGAGAAAACGAGAAGCATGAGCCAAACTGTCCCACTGGTGCCACTGCCTGTGTATCGCGAGACGGAGCCAGAGACGGGTTGGGGCCCAGGCTGCAGAGGGGCAGCTGATGCCCTTCCCCCTGCTGGGGGTGCAGGTTACGTCTGCGGAGATCCCTCTGCCACCTGGGACACGTAAGGAAGTTTCCAGAAGACCTGGCCATTGGAACAAGGACCATCTTCTCACACCAGCGAGGTAGATGGCTCCGCATTGCTATGGCTCCTCAGGCGCTGCCTGTTGAAACTTTTCACTGCTACCTGCCTGCCCACAGGAAGTAGGAATCGCTCCCTAAGTCAGTGTGGCGCTAACCCTTCACCGCAGTGGTCAACACCGACGTGATGACGGGAGCAGGTCGGTAACAGGTGTGATCTGGGTGTCGCACAGAAAACAGGAAGTGATGGAACTAGGTGGGGTCACTGACCGTGCGTGCAGCTCGCGTCCTTCAGCACGAGCCAGGGCGCCGACCAGCGGCTGCCCCGAGCAACACACACCCAGGGCTGTCAGG
Organism: Hipposideros armiger; assembly: GCF_001890085.2. NCBI lineage: Eukaryota > Metazoa > Chordata > Mammalia > Chiroptera > Hipposideridae > Hipposideros > Hipposideros armiger. Next base: position 14,608 of record NW_017731894.1, read on the forward strand.
TCTGGTTTCTCAGTGAAGGAAAAACTCCAGTTTTCTGTGAACTCTGTCCATAGGTGGAGATTCATTCAGCTACAAGTCCATAGAGACCCATGTTGTAAAGATTTTGCAGGTCGACCCTCCCATGCGTGGGCCGGGTGTAACCTAGGAACCGTTGTGAAAACTCCGCCTCCTTCCCCTGGCTGGACGATGTGCCACGCCCTACGTGACATGTAGCTAGAGTCACGATAATGCCACCCAACAAAGCAACCCACAATTTCACGGCTCAAAACAACAATAATTCTTCTTGAATGCCGCCTTAGGGTCTCTCCCTATGATTTTAAACAATTATTAATTTTCTGAATTTATAATTGAAATAAGCTCGCAGAATAAGCTCCAGGAACGTGGGGGCCGTGTCTTAGTGTCACCTCAGGCCTATTACCCACAACAGTGCTCAGCAGCAGCTGTTGAATATTTGTTGAAAAAAATAAAGGAATAAATGCCTAATATGAAATACAATTTTCCAGGGGAAACGTGTATTTTAACCACAAATGCTAAGCCCGTCCCATTTTTCACTCTTTTTAAAGACAACAAGCATTGAATTTATTGATAATATTACCACAAGAGAAAACTGGAATGATTTCAACTAAATTTACCCTCTTTCACATGTGCTAAACATTTACAGAGCACTGCTTCCGTTCGAGAGATCTTAGATGTCTCATTCCTCCAAAAAGAAAGTCTAAGATACAGCCTGATACAAGTGATGTCTTTGGAAATGTGATTTCGGGGTGCAGGAGGGACACAAGGTGTGGGCAGAGAAAGGGGGAGACAAAACGTGACATGTGACCATAGAGAGCACCAAGTGGTCACGTGACCCCAGGATGTAGTGAAAGATCACGGGGTTTGCACAGCTGTCGGCTGGCGGGGAGGCCGAGGATGTGTGGGTATGCTGGCCCCAACCCCCCGGCCGTCAGGGTTTCTCCACAAGGCCTTTACTGCCCGACATTTCTGGGATGCACACACCTCAATGCCAAGCGGTTGCTTCAAGGTGAGATATCGAGACCCTGGGACAGGTGAGACGGGAAGCGATCAGGTTACACCTGCCCGTTCCAGACGGGGTCACCGAGCCATCGCCCCGCAGACGTGGCTGAGCACCCACGAAGCCATCAGCTTAGGATCCCCGACTCCATGGCCAGACGGCCAGGTGCTCTGCCGCTTACCAGTGCTGAGACGTTAGGCAGACACAGTGCTTCCTGGCTGGGAGAACTCAGCCGTTTCCCTGCCTATACAGTGAGAGTTACATACACAGGGATTTTTCAGATCGTGCATGTAAAGCGTTTCAAGTCGGATTTGGCACATGGTTAGCACCCCCAAAACAATGCTCATTGTGGCTACCTACCAGCTGTAAGGTTACCCAGATGTCACCGTTTGGGAAAGATGACATACCACAGGATGGCAAGCCGGGGGTGCCAGGCGCTGGGGGAGAAAGAGGGCCCGACGACTGAAGGCAGGACGGGGGGGCAGTTTTTCGGGTGACAGAACATTCTGACTGTTGTCTGTGCCAGTGGCGACAGACCTCTACGAATGTGTCAACGCTCATAGAGCTGTTCACCAAAAGAGAGTTAGTGTCACTGTTTGTGAACTAAAAATTCGGTGTAAAAACGTTGCTGTTGTTGCTGTTGGCGCAGCAGTTACCATTCTAGGCTGAACATGTTTGCTTTCCCAGAGCTTGTGTTCCGGTGGGGGGCAGACTAGTAAACAAATAAGCAAAGTAACTCCAGAGGGTGATAAAAATCAAACAGGAAGTTATGGCAAGAATGAACAATGCAGGGGGAGGGGGAGTCTTTTCTGGAGACAGGAATGAGACTGGCCTCCCGGAAAGAGGGTCACAGTGATGCCTGAACAACCAGAAAGGACCAGCCACCTGCATAGCTGGGAAAGAAACATGGCCACTTCACCGCGCCTTTGCGTGTTTTCAAGGAAGAATTTGCTTCTTGACTCAAAGTAAAAATGGTGGCTTGTTTCTGTTTGAAGTGACCTTTTTTTTTCTTTATTAGTCCAACAAAGTATTCTTAAATATTTCCTCTTTTATAAACATTTCTCTTCCTGAAACTCGATATCCCTTTGTTCAGTGGGACACTTAATTAATTTTCTTACTGCAGCTCCAGCTCAATGCTGTTCCAGGGTTAGAAATATTAAATCCTACTGTGTAGTAAGTGGAAGGAGAACTAATAATACCTAGTTGACAACAATGTATCCTAACACATTAAACTTGACTGAAGGAGCACATGGTAAGAAATTCAAATTGTCAGAAAGTGTCAGAGAAGAAAAAGTAAGCTTTTTTTGTTGCTTCTGCCAGTACTCCTGTCATCATCTCTAGTTTACATTTAACATAAATGATGGCTCACTTTTGTGCGCTACTTTTTTCACTGAATAACATACCTTGGAGATTGATGCAGATTTGTCGATTTGTCCTCTGATGCTTCTGTCCCCACTCTGCACAATCTTCCATGACAAGGTAGCCCATCATTTATTCAGCCGGTTCTCTCTTGATAAGCGTCCAGCCGCCTCCAGGCTTTGGCAGTGTAAGTGGCAGCCCCGTGAGTGTCCCTGCACAGGATCCACACACACGTGGGGCCCAACTACATTCCTGAGACGGGAGCTTCTGGGTGGGCGATGGTGTTTGCTCGAACGCAGGGATGGACGTCAGGTTGCCTTCCAACATGGCTGCCAGTGGGGACGCCCACGAACTCCTCTCACACCCCTTGCCAGCACTCCCTGTTAGCAAGAGCCGTGATTCTCACCAACCTGCTGGGTGAAAGCTGGCACCGTGTTCGTTCTGAGTGAGGCGGAGGATCTGTTCAGTGCTTCAGCCACTGGGACTTGTTGCTTGACTATTTTTATGTTGGACTGTTAGAGGCTTTCTTATTGGTTTTGTTTTGAGAGCTCTTTAACATGTTAAAGGGATTAGCCCTTTTTATCCCAAGTGTAAATGCTAGTATTTTGCTGTGCACCCAAACACATCAAGGATGTTATCAATGGACTCAAGCCCACGCTGTAGCCTCTCCCAATGATAACCTTGATTTCAAGGGTCAGCAAATTATGGCTCACATCCATCCTTTCACCTGCTCTTTACAGCCCGCAAACTAAAAACGTTGCTATTACAGTTTTACTTGCTGCAATAAATCAAAAGGAGGGTAATATTTCATGACCTAAGAGACATACATGTTCACATTTAAATGTCCATAAATAAAGTTGTATTGGAAAGGCAGCTCGGTCCAGTCTGCATGTGTGGTCCCCAGCGGCCTTCAGGCTACGGCTGCAGAGCCTGGAGGGCTGCAGTGCAGAGCCTGAGGTTCGCAAAGCCTACAATATTACTTACTATCTGGCCCTTTGCAGGGAATTTATAGCTGATCCTGGTACTTTTTCTAGTTGAGTAAGAATTCTACAGAGACTCAATTTCAAAATGTCACGAGGCAGACATTACCAAGTGGTCAGCTTTGGCTCAAGTGATAAAACACATACCACCCAGCTCTAAGTTTAGCTCTAGCTTTCCTTTCTTTTCATTGTTTCTTTTAGAAATTTCCATACATGGGAAGTCACAAAATAGTCTGCACTGAGACAAACCCAAATGTGGACAGAAAATGGCACCATAATCTTGCTAGAAATCGCTTACCTACTTAACCCCAAATTAACTTTCCCAGGGGCATGTCACTTTTACTTTCCCTTCTCCCTCTCTTAGAATTTTCCATCCCAGGAACTGCTCACTTATCAAGAAGAATATTTCCCTTGACTAAGGAAATATTTGTGAAGAAGAAATACGTCTTGTTCACCTAACTCTGAAGATGTTTTCAGAAATACAGATTACTTTTTTACTTGCTCCTCTGATGGGCAACTAAGGAAGGGTCTTTTACCACGGACCGTTTTCCAAAATAACATTTTTACTTTGATATCAGGAAATTAACTGTCCACATTGGCAAAACCTTACATCTACCATCTCTGAGTTTCTGCCATTGAAATGTACACAATGGAGTCAATATTTTAAGCAAACGTTTGGGAAAGAGGTGATAAATGCCACAGACTTACTAGATGGTATTTTCTAAGCTTTTCCTACTGCTGAGATATGGTAAGACTACAGGCTTTTGTCCAGATTTAATAAATTGCAGTCCCCTCGCTTTAGTATATTCAGGTGTGCGTTTCTAACAAGTCACTCTGACACAGCCATCCATAGTGTCTCAGATCCATATACTTCATGGGAAGAGGAAAAGCAAAAACACGCCACTCAGGTATGTGCCCGCTCACCTATCGCTGCAGAAACCCCCAGGAACGGTTCCCTGGAGAAACAGTTTACTTTGCTTTCGGAGCCCCACCACCACCACCACCACCCCCGCCGAGAAAGGCGTTTTCTGTTTTAGCAGCCACCACTGAGTTACATGGTTAAGAGCATCTTAACAATAGCGCAATGTAAGACTGTTAGGAATTCTTTTAACCCCCGTTTTTCAGACAGTCGTAAACAATGGAGTGTTTTAATTTTGAGATTGTTGTTGCTAGTCTTAGAGTTTCTGGAATAGCATATCTTAAAGAAGAAGGAAGGAACTTCTTAAAATGTGTTTTTCTGGGCTCCCATCAAGTAAAATGTCATAAAAACAATTTCTAAAAAGATCTGGCCATGACGCTCCACTAGGGACCACCACGATACTTCTATTCTCTGTTACTCAGTTTTATGCTTTTCCTCTCTGCACAGCCCGACCACAGTGAACTGTGAACACGGGCGTCTTGTCCCGTTTGATTTTTAATGATTCAAGAACAAGTTCAGGCTTGGCATTTGCATTAATATTTATTATTATTTTTTTTTTACTAATACTTTGAAGTTGTAAAAGCTTAGGGAAATTTCTCCATATTCTAAATATTCCTGGACACTTCTGACATGTTTCCTGGAACAGGTGTGAGGCAGGTGAGCGTTTATCACCTCCCCCTCTTGTCCCGGGAGAAGCACCCTGCACCCGACCGACCTGTGCTTGGCCGGGAGGCTCCTCTGGCCTCAGGGGCGATAGCTGCTTCCCCAGCCTTTGGGTCCCAGTGAGACGTGTTCTAGCCAGTGGGATGTGCATGTGACACAAGCAGGTCTGGAGAAGGTGGTGACAGGATTTCTCAGCACACAGTCATCACAGTGGAGAATCTCCCTTCACCCCCACACGCCCAAGGCCTAGGAGGGAACCAGGAGACCTGGGCTAGGCTGCCAGCTGGGTACAGTGTGTTAATTCAATGACATCCTGAGTCTGTCACAGGCTGCGGGGTTCCAGGACACTGTGAAAAAGATGAAGGCTTTCCTATCCATTCAATAATGATAATGAACTAACAGTGCAAAGAATGAGGGCTCTAAATTCGTGTGTAAGCTCCCCAAACAGAAGGGCAAGGGGCCCGTCACACAGTGATGGGAGCAGCATGGGAACAGGGCCGGGGCGTGGGGCTGAATCTCTGCTCTGCGCTTGGTGCTGAGAGGCCTTGGGAAGTCACTCTATGTGCCTCAGTTTCCACATCTGAAAAAATGTAGAAAACAATGCAGCCTACTTAATAAGTGGATTTGAGGATGAAATAAGTTGGTGCAAATCAAACCATGAGAACAAAACCACACGTGCTCAATAAATGGTAGCATTGTTATCATAATTAATTCGAGGCTTGATAATTAACTAGAGGACTTGCTCTAGACAAGAGAAGCATATGTGATCTGAGTAGCAGAAAACTTAAAAAAGTGATTTCAGTAAAACGCATGAAAAGGCTTCTAGGCTACTACCGTGAGCGGGCCGTTTTAGCAGAAACTGCAGTTGACTTGAAAGAGTTGAGAGCGATGACATACAGACAGCTATGTGCGTGCCTCACACGTGGTGACAGAAGGCTTCACGGGAAGAAGGAAGAACATCTTCCAATTCTCCAGCCCGTTGGTCTGTTGTGGACCACAGTTCAGGAAGCTGCACGGAAGCCAAGCATTTCCCAGAGCGTTGGAAAGTGGAGCGGAGCTCAGCGGGAGTGAGCGTGGCATTTGTGGGACAGACGCTAGCCCGTGTGTCCCTGCGCGTTTTTCACAGAGACTGACACACTTGCTAGATGACTGACACGTTATAAGCTGTCCCGAATGATTCTTCAAAGGCACAAGTGGTTGGTAACTGGGTGATTTGCTGGCATGAGTTCCTCCCTCTGATTTTTTTAAAATTGTGTTAAGTAACTCTTACCACATACTAAATGTCCCAGGAATTCTTTCAACGGGACTTCAAATTAAGATTTTGGATGGTTGTTTTGTTTTCCAAGTAGAGGCATCAAGAGGAAAAGATGAATAACATACAGATATTGCTTTTCTCCCCCAGATGAATGGATATAATGCATTTCAATCAAAATGGCAATGAGCTATGTGTGTGTGTGAGGGGGTTGGGGGGGTGAGGGGAGAAAATATCATATCGTCACAATTTTATTAAATGTATTTGCATAAGAAAAGCCAAGAACACTTAGGGGGAAAAGATAAACAGGAAGAGATTTTCCCTACTAGATGTCAAAATGTACTACAGTTATAATAATAGCAATTAAAAGAGCATTGTGCTGCAGTAAGCGTAGATAAACAGCTCTCCAGAACAAAGCAGGGCCTGGAGGACACAAGGCTCTGTGCTAACCACCTTTTCCTGTCCCTACACTCACAGAGTGATGGAACCTCTCAGCCTCCCAGGGTCGAGACTGGGGACATGAGTGTGAGCTCTGGTTACGGACTGTGGCGGAAGTCACATAAGCACGTCTGGGCTCAGCACTTAGAATCACGCCTTCGATCCTCCGGCCACTCCTGTCCTGCAGTCAGTGTCCATCTCGAAGGCCATCTGTTCCACGTGGCCCAAGTTCAAATGGACAAGGGCCCATGACCCACCTCACTGCGCGGTGGGTGGCAAACCTGAGTCTATTGAGCTACACCTGTGATGTTCAAGGCGTTACAATACCACAGCCTAACCTACCTTGATTAACACAGGTGTGTGCATGTAACAAAGCAGTTAAAACGAATCAGAAAAGATGACTCAATAAATGGGCTTCTACTAATTAGCTTTGTTTTGGAAATAAGAAAATGCGAGATACCACAGACCACACACAAAAGTAAATTCCTCTGGTTCCACACAATAAAAATGTGCTAACCCCTCACAATGCAGTTGGATACAGGTCTAAAGACCATGAAATAAGTTGGGAAATGCTAATAAAACACGTCAAATGAAAAATACATTTTTTAAGATATGTGAGTACTCATTTTAACTACAGTAAAGTCTATTGTTGAAAAAAAAAATCACTGAGGAGATCTCAGAAAACGCATTTCCAAACCTGCAAATACGAAGCGTTTGCATTTGTACAGATGCCTAGCTTTCCCCAGAATCACATTTCTACTAAGACCCGCATGCCACCCTGGCATCGGCCGCCCGCCTTTTCCGCTCTCACGGTCATGTTCGCCCCGTGCAATGGGTCGTTTCCGCCCAGAAGCACAGTTTGTAACAGTGTGAAGGGTTGCTACAAAAACAATCTGAAAGAAGACCCCATACCCGTAGTGACATGGCGAGGCCAGCCAGGGTGTGTCAGCCTCCTATCGCTGCTATAACGGATCGTCACAGATGTCTCGGTGCCTTGCCACAGTGTGCATCAGTCACCTGGTAGCTCTGGAGGTCAGAACTCCAAAATCAGCTTCAGCGAGTTAAACTCCAGATGCTCGCAGGGACGCTCCTTCTGGAGGCCCTGGGAGAAGCCATTTCCCGGCTTTTCCAGCTTCTGGAGTCTGCCTGCGTTCCTTGTCTCACAGCCCCCACATCACTTGGACCTCTGCCTCTGTCCTCCCGTCTTCTGTGACCCAGACCCTCCTGTCTCCTTCTTATAAGGACTCCTGTCCATATGAATTTCCACCTCGATAACCCAGGAAATTCTCCATCTCAAGATCCTTAATCACATCTGCAAAGTCCCTTGCACTATGTAAGGTGACAATGCATAGGTCCTGGGGATCAGGACACGGCCATCTTTGGGGGCTATCGCTCAGCCTAACACAGTGGGCTAGGATCACTCACGGCTCACCACTCATGGTCATCCAGGCTCCAGGAAAACAGAGCTGTTATGCCCTCTGCCCCGAGTCCCTCGTCGGTAATGTCCACGACCGCAGCGGCGAGCTTGCAGTTGCAGGGGAGCAGCCCAGGCGCACACATACACGCCCGATGGCAAACCAAGGGAACCGGAGGGGGGGGGGCAGATACACCCGGAGGAATATTAGCGCAGTTGCCAGAGCAGTTGAATGAAATATGAACTGTGCCTTCTTGACCCTATTTTCATTTTTTATGACTCATATGAAGACAAACGATGTTTAATTTAAAATGTATCAATTACTGTGTCTCCCGCATCCTACCCCAAATGGAAAACAGCTACAGAATCATTTCTCGTTAGCACCCATGCAAACCTTATCAGAATGACCTTCTTCCACTGTGCCCTGTGACAGAAGTCTGGGGTTCAGGCAGAGGAGACCCTGCTGCTTTGGTCCAGAACTCCCTTTGTCTTAACAGTTGGGGACCCCAGCCAGAAGCTCTTTCCCTTTGGGGACGGCAGAGGGAATGGCAGCTGGCTGCAGACGCAGAACAAGTGCTCCAGGTGTGAGAATAAACATCTACTTCCAGCTGTCCGGTGTGCTTTCTCCCACCCCGGCCCCGAGTCTACACTCTAGAACCCACGCAGGTTCTGCCAACCAGCTAGCACCGCACGGGGGGATGGTGAGACGGACGGCACACATTCTCTAGGGCCACCGTCAGATCTCCGTGGGGCTCACTGACTGATGTCCTCAGGGCAGGTGGAGCACCTCATCTTCCCGGCAGTTTAGTGAGCTGCTTGTAGAGAGAGCGCCTTGTCTCCACGCAGGGACTTTTATTCCTCCTCGGCGACAGAACCAAATCCATCAGACGGCGGCTCTTCTGCTGCAGGACGAGTGTGATCGAACGGGTGTCACCACCCTGATGGTTCCCCAGACACTTAGAACATTGATCCTTCCTGGATTTCACGGTTTTTAGTCATTTCCTCCTGAGAATAAATGTAATAATTCCCCTTTGTCTTTCTCACTTCTACCCTTTCAAACATGTTATATTATGTCCCCCTTTAGCTTCCATTTAGCCCAGAGATATATCCTCAGCTCATTTCATCTTTCTTCATAAATCAATCCCTCAGTACCTCAGTTACCATGTTCCTCTATTTTTTTTTTCTTGGTCTCCAAACCCCCCCACAATGCTCCCGTGTCCGGGATGAAATGCATTTCTCCAGGTTTCACCTGACCTGTGAGACGTAAGTAGGCCAGCCCTCGTCCACAGCACTTTGTCACAGAGAAGGGCCAGGCCAGGATGGCCACTGTCCTGTCACAGCCATGACAGAGACGCTTTCTCAGCACACAGCCACCCATGTCTCCTTTGAAACGACCAGCATGCCAGGTCCCTCCTGCCACCGATGACCCACTTTTCCTTCTGTTGTTCTCACAACTACACTACGAAGTTTCAAATTCTCCCAAACGCCATTTCGCTTTTTGCCCCTCTGTCTCATACATTGCGTGAGAGCTGGGTGGCATGTCTGAAGAACAGGACAAAGAACTGCACTCCGTCCTTCAGCGCTGGCTGTGGGGATGACAGATGCGGAGCCCAGCACTCAGGGCAAAGGTCCATGGCTGTCACAGAGAACAGAGGCAACAGTGGCTCCAATACGGTGGCAGTTTATTTTTGACAGGGTGCCCAGAGCCGCATGGTGGCTCCGTGCTGATAGGGTTTGGGCACTGTCCTTACTGCTTTGTCCAGGACCGCTCACTTCCACACCCACATTCTAACCAGCATGGAGGACGGAGGGCATCTTAAAGGCCTCCCTGCTCCTTATCACGGCGCAATGTGAAAACTGCAGCCATTGTCCTTGGTCACGTGACCTGTGCCTCACCCAGCACAAAGCTAAAACATCCAGTCTTCATCCACAGTAACCAGGTGACCAGATAAGGTTGTGATTGTGTTATGATGACAAAGGAGAAAAAAAAGACTATTAAGGCCCATTAGGAGTTCTAAGAATCCACAAGAGGGATGAAGGTAGAACACCTTCCAACCAATGGGAAGAAAGTATTCTTAATAGGCAAGGACAAGCTTTGAAACCAGAAGCTCAGAAGAAACCCTGCAATGAAGGTTGAAGCAAGTCCTGGAAATGGAAAAAAACGATGGCAGATGAGAGTCTCCCCATGGCTTTCTAGAAGTTCCTGATTAACCTTCAAATGACAGTATCACTTATCTACGCCACATCTGTCCCAAGGAGGGTGATGGTGGCGAGATCGCTAACGCCTGCATCACCCATATCACAAAACATCACCATGTTTCAATATCAACAAGAATATCACACTTTGGAAGAAGACTTAAAATATGAACAATACACGTTGGACTTCACAGCGACATGGCATGTTTCATTCTCTCTTCCTGAAAATAGTGTTCAAACTAAATGGAATTAATTCCCCCTCTCAGCCAGCATTTTGAATGAGGCTGGTTTTTGTTTTTGTGTTGTAGGGGCTATGGTGGGGCTATGAAGACACATTTGCTCAGCACCTATTTATCGAGTGTCTATTACGAGACAGCCACCGAAGCTATAGTGTGAGATTTAAAACAATGCTGCCCTCATGAAGCTGTGTGTTTTGTTTTGGTTTTTTTCAATGAGGGGGATTATTTGCCAAATAAATTAGTTAGGAAGCATTCTAAGAGGAATGACAAAACAAGAAAGACGGATTTGGGGTTTTGATCTTACAGGCGAATGATCTATGTGTATCTTGAATGAATGATTTTGACTGCTTAATATTTAACTAAAAGTATGAATAAGAAATCATCTCTTAAGAATTTCAAGATGGGTCCACAAGAGAGTTTGTTCTGATCAAATGGAAATTTACCTAAATAACATGTTTGAAAAGAGATACATTAAGGGTTTCTATTGTTACTAAATCACATTATTTGTTCTATTTTCTATTGTAAAAGTCTAAGACATCGCTGATTGCAAGACGTACCATAGTTCACGTACCACAAAAAGGCAAAAACACTGCTGGATATGTCAGTCACACCACTGAGCCCAGCGCCCACCTGGCTTCCGGGAGTGACAACCGTGTGACTTGGAAAGGGCAAGATCTGGGGAAATATCTTCTTCCCTGTTGTAGACGAGCTGCCATCCTCAGGTTCCACTGATCAGCCTTCAGGTGGAACAAGGGGTGGTGAGAAAAACTAAAGGCCACCCCCAATTTACGAACTGCTGGAGTACTAGGCTTGCCTGTCCTAAGTACTACATTATTTCTGCTTTGGAAATCTCCCATGTCATAGAACAACCCAACAGTCCAACAGAATTCAGCAATATTTTCTCTTTGACCCAACTTCTAGGTACTTATCAGGAAGATATGTTTCTTTATGAACGAAGTATGTACATGAATATTCCTTGCAGCATTGCGTACAATCAAGATTGGAAACAAGCTAAATATCCAACAATAGGGGGCTGGATACATAAATCACGGTATGTTTGCCCAATAATATCCTAAGTACCCATTATAACAAATAAGCCAGCCGTGTATGTTCCGAAGCAGAAACACCATGTAAGATGTATTGTTCATGGACGCAAAGCAAGATGCAGGAAGTGTATGTGGTGTGCTGGCGTGAGGACAGAATAGAAAATAATATATACAATTATATAACCTTATATAATCCTTCTAGATAACAAGTACCTTATGCATATAAAACTCTGAGGGGAGACGTGGGGAAAAGGACATAGCTCAGAAACAGGGGTGGGAGGGTGGGTGAAAAAAGTGAAGGGGAATATAGTCAACCCCTGTGACAGTTTGCACAGTGACAGACGGCTGCTCTGACTCAGGGCGGTGATCACATTGTAAGTTCTATACATGTCGAATCACTATATTGTACACCTGAAACTCACATACTACTGTATACCCACTGTACTTGAGAGAAAAACCTGTAGCTAATGACATAAGGTGAACATTTGTTCATTGTGCTAGTAGGTACACGGGTATCTATGACCTTCTGCACTTTTCAGTATCGGAAGCGTTTCTGTGCTTAAAAGGGAAGTGGGGCTGTTGGGAGATGAGTGATACAGGATTACTTTAATAGTAATCCCTTGGTACGGGTAACCTTTTCATGTAATTTATTGCGCGTTCCACAGCGACGGTGGTGATGACCAGGAGGGTGAGGGAGGAGAGGGAGGGAGGCCAGGAGAATTCCCAAATCGTCATCACATCAAGCACCAAGAAGAGCCGAGCGCTCTGAGGTTTAGGGTTGTGAAGCTTCTCCCAAAAGTCAACACACACATGTGCTGAGACTGGTCACTGTCCAGACAAGAGGCCACGTAAGGTCAGGGGAATGAACAGGCTGGAGGGGATCCGGACAGCCCGTCATGGCAGGTGCGCTCTCCCTAACGCCATGCTGCTGAAACCACACCAGATCAAGAAAATGAAGACAAAAGGTTCCGTGGCCTGCGATATTTAATGATGCCATCCAAACTCCATTACCAGCACGGAGCAAGGCAAGGAAAGCCAGTCACATCCACTGGCCAAATTCAAGCATTTTAATATATCGATGAAATAAAATCAGGTCTCAGACACTTGAAAGGCGGGCAGGCTTTTGACTGATTTTAAACGTGCTGACAAGTGGGTGGGTAGCAGGGGTGGTGCACGTGCCAGGGTGAGTTAAGGGGAAAGAGTGATGCCAAACACCACAATAAAGAGGCTTGGGTTCCTGGGGAACACCACCAGTTGTCGCCAAGGAATTACAGCCGACTCCCGAGTGGAAGACGTTTTTCCTCTACTTGCTCAGTATTCAACATGTTGGGCTAAAATAAATTAGCATCGTGCTGAATTTACAGATGCTGCTTCAAGACCTTAGAGCATCGGGAGGTATTTGAAAGTGCTGTGGTTGAATGTCCCAGGGAGCGCCTCGGCTTGGCACGCTGTTCTCTAACACATGAATTTCTTGAAGCTTCCAGGGTTTCTACAGCTGGCCTGATTCCAATGCTGCTCAGCAGCACTTTTCTCCCCGCTCTGCACTCATCATCCTGATGCTAAGCGTCCTCCTATTATGTATCGTTAATGTCACACTAAGACAAGTCCTCAGAGGCCCCCCGTGACAGATTTCCCAGCCACCCCAGCCAACATGAGGGGCTCGCTGTGGAGCTTTCCTGGTTCATGTTTAAGTCACGACGACGGGAGCACATGTGACGCTGACCTGCAGGACACAGTCAGGAAGGCGGAAGCTTAATGCCACCAACACGGGGCATTTCCCTGTGCCTTCCCCTCATCACTGAAAGGGTTTTTAAAGGTTTTATGAGCTGATTCAGCTTAACAACCCCAAAAGCCGTGTGGCCTTATTTAAGACATTTGCTTCTAGTAGATGTGTGCATTTGAGGGCAGTCGAGAGATGTTCTTGACAGTTACCAGAAAGACCACCAGCTAAATGAACGTCAGAGTTGTTCCCAAGTCCAGTGGGATTCATAGGCTGTTTTCCTAACTGTCAGGAAGAGTGACAATCGAGCCTTCCGTTTCCACTGGAATGAATTAAAAAATGGATATATCACCACGTAGTCTCCAGGAACTCAGCCAAAACACATAGAATATTTGAATGTATGGCACCCGATCGAAACGTGGCTAACGTAATTTCCCACTGGGATTAAAGAAGGTCTAAAGCCCCAAACACTTTCAGCCACCAGAGTCAGCCTTGCACCCCCCTCACAGGGCTTTCCTGAATTCTGGGGAAGTTAGTCCTCAGAGCCATCCACGTTGCCTTTTTCTACCCATTTGCCAGTTGCTGTTCTTGTCAGCTGCTTGTGGCAGAGGCCTCGCCTTCCTCGTATAACCTGGCTTCTACCTCCAACACGGCATATACACACCGTCGGGCCTACCTGGCACTTGCTGGGGAGGCTTTCCTGATCTGCTGCTCAGATTGTGGGCACGACACTTCTCACGGGCCGCGGGAACGAAAGCCGCGCAAATTTCCCTTCCTCCACAGAGGCCGGAAGTCTAATCGCAGACAGGCAGAGCTGAAAGCACAGCGAGAATCTATGCGAGCTCACAGCTTTTCACAGAGGGAGAGATGAGACGAGAAAGAACTCTCCTAGACACAGATCAGGCTCCAAGCTGAACCCGGCTGCAAACCTGGTCTCCTCGCCAGTTCCAAGGGAACCAGACACTGTGCAGACACGAATGGAAACAGAGACTGACATTTAGGCCTGCCGTTAATTCAACCACACGGGGCTAAGAGCCCATCCACGAGGGACAGGAAGGGGTGTCCCCTGAGAGAGTGGCTTTGTCTCTCAGCCCACCAGGGAAGCAGGTTCCCTCGGGCAGTCAGGATGAAAACGTCACTCCTCTCAGCAGAACATGGAAAAACCCTGCTAAAAATGCAAATTAGAGCCAGGAATCCAAGCCTGAGGTTCACATTCTCACCTGTGTTTCAACCATGACAGCGTTTCCAACCTGTAGTTACACTGGCCAAGCCATTCTGTGCAGATCACAAAACCCCCCAAAGGTGGGCCCGCTGTTATCCACACACTGACCTCTGCTGTCTGGCGTGGCCATCTGAGGAGCTCAGACAACCAGCATTCAGACTGCACTTCATTGGAAGGTACATTGGAACATGAGTCTTTAAAAATGCCACTTGATTGAGGTCAGAGACATAGGGAACTCAACCAGAAGTGGGAAGATGTATAAGAAGGATTTCAAAAGTAGGAACCCAGCCATGCCATTCTTTGCAATCAATCAATCAATCAACCAATCAATCAATGACTCCCAGAAGAAATTCATCCACAAACATAAACTGTTTGCATTTGGGAGGTGTAGAATTCTAGCTCATTGTGAGGCAAATTCCTGGGACAGATTCTTAGGAAATGCAGTTTTTCACACAATTCATCTTCCGTGAGGAAAACGGGTGGTACAAAATGCTCTTTATTTCTCCATGGACTATTGAGGAGTGCAATGTATCCCGAGTGACTGAGGATCTGCCTCAAGAGGGCTGTAGAGACAGGCATGCTACAAGTCCAAGCCACTGGCCATTGGAACTCACCAGCCTATCTCTGGTGGGCGTGACTGACATCCAGCAAGGAATCCTGGGTTTTCTGGGGTGTTTCCTCACTCCCAGCTGAACCCTCAGTCTCTCCCTCTCAGCAGCAAGGCCCTATGTCCACTGCAAACTAGAAATACATTTCTTGTATGTTTGTATTTTCTATTGCTGTTGCTATAGTTCTAAGTTTTTATTGACAATACTGTCAGAAAACAAGCAAGAAATGCCATAGTCATGGTAAACATAAGCCAAAGAAACACCAGCAAGAGAGGAAATAAAAGCAAAACCAAACGACACCCTTGGGAAAGCCACGCTCACAGGAAAATCGCACTGGCTTCTAAAAACCTACGTTTGGTACGGGATGTTGCGTATCTGTTTCTGCGCCTTCTGAGAGCTCCTTTCCTCTTCCTCTGACACCATCAGCTACGTTCACACCTCCTCCCCACTCCAAGTCCATGTGGATGGGTGGGTTGATTCTATGCCACGCAGAGGTGAGCACCTGATGGAGGCCTGGCCAGGCAGACCAGCCCATGGCATTGCACCATACGACCGTAATCTACTTGGTGCATCAACCCAACCACGGAAGTCTCCACACTGCTGAGGGAGATGGGGCTACTTGCTTGCCTCCTGGGATTGCTGAGGGATAGAAAGCAGGCTTGGGGTTTCTGGCGGCCATGTTTTCATCACAGAGGGGACCCACCCTGAGAATGGGTGAGGGAGGTGGAGCTGAGAAGCAGAGAAAGATTTATTGCCATTGGCTCTGCTGAAACCCTAGAACCAGCCATATGTGACAGCAGCATCACCCTTGGGATTCCTAATTTCATGAAACAAACGATCCCCCCACTTTGCTTAATTCAGTCTCAGTAGGGCTTCTGTCCCTTGGAATTAACGTACTCGCAACTCATACATCCTGGCCATCTACCCAAGATTCCTTGTTTATGATCTAAGGCAGGAGTAATAACAAAAGTGTGACCTGGAACTACAGAAGCTTCACATACCAGTGACTATGGAGTCCTCATACAGAAAAATTCCTTTCCAGTCAAGTAAAAGAGAATTTAAACCCAAAACATGACTACTTGTATCACATAAGCTGTCATCAGAACGTGTAATTGCTCTGAAGTTGTCACATTTTAAGTATAACCTTAGAACCACACAAAGTTCACTGTCATGAATCAGTTGGGTTCATGCATTTTACATGTTTCTTCTATATCCTGTGCATGTTTTCATTATCACTTGCACTGAACAGCATCATAATTATTTGTCTCCCCACCGGCCCCGCCTCTGACTTCAGGACATCGGACAGCGCCTGGGGGGGCCCAGCAGTGCTCAGTTGGCAGAACGGCCCGCCGTAAAAAAGCCAGCCATCAGGCAGGCTTTTTTAAAGGTTAAAAGTAAAAGCTACAGCCAGTTATGACTGTATCCAGATATCCCAGGCATCCATCCACAGCTCAGTATCCCATCTTTCCACAAACTGCGCACCGAACATCTAATACTGGTACCAGGATGATTAACATGGCTGCCAACGGTCTTGTTCAATGTTGCTACTGAAAGTGGGCAGCCTGGGATTCTGTCTGCTTACTTAAGTTTTAGGGAGGAGACAATGATAAAATGGAGAGGACAAGGGAAAAAGACAGGGAAAACGGTAAGTTGACATCAGCCATCTCCAATCCCCAGGACATAAACTCTGTGGCCCGGTGACTGCAGTTCGTTGGGTCTACTGCTGATTTTAGTCACATGGGCATGCGCCATTTTTGATTCAGAACATCACAGATGTCATCATTTCCAGATCTGGCCCAACCGTCTCGCCTCTGGTTATTGTTTTCAGTTGAGTTAGGAAAGCAAAGATGCATTGAAATCGCTAAAATGCACCTAACCAAAGGGAAAATGACACAGATGGAAGAAAAGTCCCATCCTCATCCTGAAGCGTTCTCCTCCTTACATAGTGAGGCATGAGATTCAATTAGCATCGCTGTTCTCTAAGCTTGAATAGCTGCAAATGAATGTGCAGTGCCAGGTACCCAGCCAGGGCACAAAACGGAGATGCTGTCAGCAGACTCGGTATTAAACAATACAAATGCGTACCTTCCTCAGCCAACAGTCCTAATTAAAACAGCGTTGGCCTTAGGGAGAGGGGACGGTGAACAAGAGGAGCCGTAAGAGGCTGATTTTAGGACACAGCTTTTTCCCGCCATAGCAACCCATCCACATGTTAACTTTGGAATTTCTTTCTTCAAGGTGTAGGTGTTTATAAAAATGAATCATTGCCATTTATCCTTAAAAATATACTATAAATGTAAACCTAAGATGACCTTGATGGTGCTCACACTTAAATGTTCTAATCACTGTGCCACTTTCAGATTCTATTCTGTAGGGTGTGTTCCCCTGTGTGACACACAGAAAAACATCAGGGCGTCACTGAAGACTTCATCACGTGACGGGTGTGATTGGGAAGCAGGTGTGCCTGGTGGAGAGGCTCCTTTTCATGAAGCACTGTGGATTTCCTATGCTACTGACTCATCTCTAAAACTCTTCATACAAACTACAAAGGCAAAGGCCTCTGGAGAACAGGGGTGCCCCTGCTTTAAACCCCCCACACTCTGTGGAGGTTCTAACATCTCTCTAACGTCCAGGAAAAATGACCCTGTCTGATTTTATCTCCTCCGGAACAGCCCCGGGACTGACCTGGATCTCAGCACTAGGAAATCAACCTGGCTCTCTTCTAATAACCTCACGCCTCCTAAGCAACCGTTTTAATTACTGTGGGCAATTAGGATTCCACATACATTTTTGTATTTAGGGTGACAACACGCTGATGAGCCAATGCCCATCTGGAAGTCCTGATAGCCACATTTCCCGCTATGAACTAATAAGCGGACGATGGGTTTTCAACATGTCGCTGTTTATGGGTCGGGGTTCTTGGTGGTGCCCAGCAGCTGCACGTTGGATCTGTGGGGGCCAGATAAGCGAGCTTCGATGCTACGAAATCAGGGACAACGCGGCCAGGAGAACGGCCCAGCTCTACCATCAAACTGTTCTCACAATGAAATCACAGCAGGCGCCCCCACTTCCTGTGCGTGCTGGGAACTAGGTGACAGACACGCCGTCAGAGCTAGTCAGGAAGGCTCCGACCCCCCGCGTCGGCACTTGCTACTGGCTCTGCCCAGGGCAACCTGTACTTGTGTGGTGCTCTCTTCGTCATCTTGGTCTTGTGAACAACGCCTTCTTGGCAGAATACAGGGTACCTATATAGATAGATGGAGCCTAGCTATAAATGTCATTTTAGCTTTCACTGTCTACAGTACAGAAGGAAGGCTAGAGGAAACTGGAGGAGGTACGGATGCAGCCAGTCCCTTAATCCCTCCACAGGCTTTCTTGAGTAGGAAACTGGGTGAATTGGCAATGAAGAAACAGCAGGGCAGAGACAGGGCTGCCGCGTGTAGGTATAGAGACCCAAAGACAGGCTCCATTGCTACAGCCCCAGAGCCCTGTAGGAAAGCAGCTGAAATTCCCCGCACCCATGAGATGGACCCACTCAGAGAACACGCTGGTGAGAAACTGAGCAAGGACACAGCTTTGATGACAGTGGATGGACAGCTGAGGACCAGGCTTAACAAGATGGGCTGAAGACCATGCCAAGGTCATCCTCCATTACTCCGACCCAAGACAGGCACGACAGAAATGCTTGAAACCTAGAAGCAACGTTCGGGGAAGGGCGAGGAGAACTCAGAGCTGACTAACGAAACAACAGGCTGAATTACCTGTGATTGGCTGAGAGGATTTTCTGCAACTTGGGTAGACAGTGGGGACAAGAAAGAGGAATGCTGTTAAATTTGAAGAAATAAAAGCTTGCATTTCTCACATGCCTGAGTATATCACCTGATTTAAGCACCCCACAATGCTTGTTGTAGGGTGACTCTCAGAATGCAGTGACCGTCTCTCCAAGCACATGACCGTGCACAGAAGGGGCGGCAGGAGGCAGTGGGGGCCGCTGTTCCCTTGTCTTGCCGATGCCGTTTATTATGCTCTGCTGCGATGGTTTCCTTGGCTACGTTGGAAATGGAGGAAGAGCTGTCTTCTCATCTCTGTGTCTCCAGCACTAACATAGCTCCGGCCTTTCTGAGTGGACACCCTGCAATTTGGGAGGCCCCCAAGAGCAGCCTGGAGGGTCATTCAGTAGCAGGGCTCAGAGCCCAGTAAGACTGCAATCCTCCCAGCTGTGGTTTATTACAGTGATCGGATACAGGTTGCAGCAGCGATGAGAAAAGGTGCGGAGACCAGGTCCTCTCCCAGGTAAGCCATGCACACGCTACTTCTCTCTCCATCAATGATGTGTGATCCTGTGCACAGGGTACTGCCAACCTGGGTTGCTCGCTCAAAGCTTGGCGCCCAGCGTTGTTACTGGAGGTTGGGTGCCCAGAAACAGCTGCCCTTAGTCTCCAGCTGCTCCACAGATGGACTTGACATCGTGTGGATCAAAGCCTCCACCATAAATCGCATTGCTCGTATCCACTAGCCAGCATGACCCAGGGTCCCCAGGTAAACCAAAACTCGGGCAGCACATTCTAAGGGCCTAAAGCCTAACCCACCCCCAGGAACCAGGGACCAGGGGCCAAGGTGACTCCTGGAGAGGTTAATCCTTTACTGCTCACATTCATTGTTTGTGGAATAAAAAGAATGGCTGACAAAGGAATGGAGGGATGGAGAGATGGAGGGAGGGAGGAAAGGAAGCAGGGAGGGATGGAGGGCAATTCTAAAATAAACTAAATACCTACTTTCAAGACCTTTCTCTGTACTTGTGAACGCCCGTAAGGCTTTGTACAGGCTTCTCCTTGTAACTCGCAGAGGTGTACGGGTTCCTTGCTGAGTTGTTCATGGCAGAAGCTCAGCTTCTAATCCCACCAATCAGCTTCTAAGACACTTTTCAAGGCCGGACTCACCACCGCCCAAGTGCACTGTACCAGATAATGACACCCACCCTGGTGATGGCTGACAGATAAATTGTTTCTGCAAGATTCTGGGGAATATTGATTGCTCTGGGGGAAAACAGGTAACACGTTGCAAGAACAGAATAATTACCCACAAATCCCCGGCTTTTCAACTAAAAATCACTGTGAAGGAACAGTGAAGTGTGCTTTCAGGAGTTCTAATTCAGCCCTCCTGAGCCTGAAGCGGCGAGAAAGAGCTCTGATGTTTATTCACTTGAAACGCACGGGCTGTTCACTTAACAGACCGGAGAAGCTTGCAAAGGCTAACAAAGCAGCAACTTTTGAGCAGGGAGTGAGTGGGCTGCGATGCCCGGGGGGGGCGATGGGGGGGGGACAGAAAGCTCTTTGTACAAGTCCATCTTCATTCTCTCCAGACCCAGGGCTGGTTTTCATCTGCAAAGACGGAGCATAACTGCGTGGATGACGGGCGAAGGCTCAGGTGTCACCAGAAAGAGGAAGAAAGCCGAGAGCCTGGCAGCCCTTCAATAGCCAAAGCTCGGGTCTGACAAACTGCTGATACTGTTAACAAGAGACCCGTCTGTTGACCGGATGGAAATGCAATTGATTTTGTTTTTGAAACCCGTACTGACTCTCCTTTTTATTCACTTTGTTTCTGGAGGTTGGGGGGGAACAACGCTGAGTTTACAGGTAACAACAAAACTATGTGCCCCGTAGAAAACCAGGTGACCTCTGCTCACAGATGAACCCAAAATATCCAAGTCAACTTACTGAGCCATCGGCTCCGTGTCGGCCCCTCTCATTCACGTCATCCTCACCCCTTCCCATCCCACAATTCCCAAAGGACTCTCCTCCTCATCTGGCTACAAGGAAACCTATGAAAGCAGCGGCTCTCAAAGCTTGCATGTACCCCCAGCGGGGGCCTGTTAAGCCACGAGTGCTGGGCCCCAACCCCAATTTCCACCCGAGCGGGTCTGCGATGGGAGCCCCAGTTTTCATTGCTAATAAGTTCCCAGGTGGTGCTGATGTTGTTTAGGGAATCACCCGCTAGAGCCACTGTGTTAGAGATTCGTCAGTGTATCGCTAGAAAGAAAATACAGGCTGGTTAGGTGAGAGCATGGTGGCTAGGGACAGGAGCAAGGTGGCAGAAGGGCCCCCAAAGCGGGCCGGTCCTACCCCTGAGAGTCCTGTCAGAGGCTCCCCGCCCACCTCCCCTTGGCTGAGTGGTCTCCCAAGAGAGATGATGGCCCCTTACCAGCGGCTGCCAACTGACAATGGTGTGCACTCAAGGCGGCCAGCCACGGTCACGGACACGGCCGGGACTCGGCGCTCTGGCTACACCTGGGAGAGGCTGGTGCTCCCCCATCAACGCTGGGCTGGCAGGTGGGCTGAGGCAAGGTCCTGCCACACCACGCCGTCACATCTGCTCTGGCAGAGCCAGAGCTCCCCGCATCAAGCTCAAGGGCTATCCTCCGACTCCGCCCCCTCGGTCACCTAGTATACCCAGTGCTGCTCCAGGAGACACGGCCGCGGGGAATGCACACCTGCTACTCTGTCCTGTGACTTCTCTCCCCGACAAGCAGCACTCCACGGTGTGGTGTTCAGACCGTGCACCCATTTGCCACCGTTGAAAGGCTGCTAGAAAGTAAAGGATGGTCCCTGTGTCAGGGACATGGAGCACGGGCCGAGGGTGTCTGTGAGAGACAGAAGAGGGTGCGGGTTCTCCCCCCTCGCCCCTTTGGTCATATGCCTATTGCTGTACTCAGGTGTCCAGCTCTCCAAAGAGACCGCCGCGTCTGAGAGTCAGGATTACGTGCTAGTTCAGTGTTTCTCAGTGTCGCCGTGCAAGTGGAAATTCTGCTTCTGTAGGTCTGAGGTGGGCCTGAAATTTAGCATTTCTAACATGTTGCCTGCCAGGTGATGTGGCCCAAAGTTTAAGCGGCATGGGCTTAGTGCACAGTTTTCTTTTTTTCTTTTTGAATCCCACAGGTGCAGAATAATCGGCACATAATGGGCCCAAAATGCAATAAACACTCGTTAAGGGAAACTACATAAGCATTGTACTTCAGAATCAGTCAAGACTCTTAGCTGCACACAGCAGAAACCAACTTTAGTATCAATAAGACAGCACCAGTTGTACGGACATTGGGGGTCCAGGGAATTGATGAGAGGTTAGGGGGTAGGGCTGAGGGGGGGAGGCCAAAAGCAGGGGTGACAACAGGGGTCCTGAAGCAGGAATGATCTGGTTAGAATCCAGTAATGCAGGGAGGGGGTGGGGACCTCTAACCACCGCCTGCCTCTCTCTTGGTGCCTTTGTTTGCTATTCATATTCATGGTCCACGGAAGAAAATGATTGGCTTTTTGTTTGAGTCCAGCCCCTGCCCTTCCCAGGAAGAAAAAGCAGCCCTTCATCTGTATCCAATCAATCAAAGTACTTTCAGTTAATGAATCTGGGCTGCTCTGAAAAAAGGACAATGCGTGATGGACGTCCTAGAAGGGCCTGTGTTCTCTTAATTCGAGAGAAATGAGGGGAGTGGAGGAAGATGCTCAGTGCATGCCCGCCTCCCTGCTCTCAGACGAGTCTGCGGCGACCAGCCTCGAAACTGTGTCATCGTCAAAAGAGTGCGTCCCAGAAACGTGCAAAGCAGAGCCCTCACGATAGAGCTTGCAGATCAGTACCTGACCTTGGGCAAGTCGTTTAACCTCCCTGAGTGCGAACGGATGAGGATAATAGCACAGGCTTCACAAGCTGTTGCTCAAATGTCCATCACCGGGTGAAGGATACACAAATGGAATATCATTTCTGTAACCGAGACAATGGAAGATTGTTCAGCCTTCAAGTGAAGGAAATTCTGGCACGTGCTACAGCGCGGTTGAATCTTGACAACATTATTACAGTAGTGAACTAGGACCCCAAAGAACAGACCCTGTAGGATTCTACTCAGATGAGGTCTCTAGAGGAGTCACATTCATGGAACCAGGAAGTAGGAGGGTGGCTGCCAGGGGCGGGGGAGAGACAATGGGGAGCTGTTATTAAACGGGGACAGAGTTTCAATGGTGGATGGTGACAAAGTTTGGGAGCTGGATAGCGGTGATGGTCGCACAACAATGTGAACGTACCTAGTGCCGCAGATTGGCACCCGTAACGGTGAAGACGGTCAGTCCTATGTTGTATGTGTTTGATCACAATTAAAAAGCTTCTTGGGTTAAATGGAGAACGCGTGCACTGTGGAAGGACCCACACACAGCCAGCATCACTTTACCCTCCTGTGCATTCATACAGCAGAGCCTGGGGTCCCACATCAGCACCAACCCACGCGTGTGCTCCTGCCCTCAGCGCGCCTGACAGTGAGCTGACAGCACGATGACAGGACGGCCGAGCGGGAACTGAGCCCCCAGTTCTAGCCCAAGACGGGAGGTCCGCTACAACGCCTGACGACAGCGGCGTGATCCTCTCTCGGAGCAACGCGATCACATGACAGTGGCCAGAGGACGCAGGACACGGTCCCCTGGAACTGACGGCTCCACTCTCTCTTCAGCCTTGTGATCCCTTCGCCCTAAACGGCTTCAGCAGCAACAGACCCTCCTATTTTAACAGCCCCAGTTCCTGGGCCAACACAAAGCCTCCTATCGCATTTTCTTCAGTATCACCCAGGTCAATAAAACATGAAAACAACTATAGATACCAGAGTTTCGTTTTGTAGAAGTCTGTCTGTTTCCTGGAGCGCTGAGGATCCTGGGAACGGTGACCTAAGACCCTAGAATCTGGCCAGCCAGAGGCGCACAGACAGTCCCGGCGGTGGAGCCCAGTGCAGCTTATCCAGCGCTGCTGAAACCTCGGATTTATGGATATGGGCCCTCAGGTTACCAGCGGGGAAGTGACGGATGATGTCAACAACAACGAAACTACGGACAGGCAGCTCTGTTTGTCCGTAAGTGAATTAAAAATGCATTCCTTGGACATACTAGGAAACAAACAGCACATAATCTGGGGGATTTACAGGGCAATCGGGTTAAGTACTGATGAAAGTGCATTAGCCTGACACGGCACCAACGCTCTGAAAACAGATGGACCGAGGCACTGGGTCCAACCGCTCCCTGGGGGCTGCTCACAGCACCTGTGTCTAGGAAGGATGGGGGTATTCACAGTCCCAGCCTCAGGTCACAGCTGTGCCCGGGTCAATCCTGCGGCAGAATTCAAACCAGGATTGTCTGAAAGTACAGGAGGGTGCCTGCCCCTCTCACCCCCCTGCTCGCCCTCTCTCTTTCTCTCTCTCTCTCTCCCTCTCTCTCTCTCTCTCTCTCTCTCTCTCTCTCTCACTCGTAGTTACCACGTATCAGACACTAGCCAAAGCACTTTAGATGTCCTGTATATAATCCTTACCACACCTCATGAGTTAGAGACCATTACTCTTAGATCTCCCGTATGAGGAAACTGAGGCATGGAGTGGCACAATAACCAGCATGAGGAAGACCAGACAGCCAGTGCATTTTAGGGTAATTCACTAGCTGCCCTCAGACGGGGCTGGCTGGGAGGAATCCATCCAGGCTGACCGCAGCTCCTCGGTTTGCCAAGTCCAGTGCGTTCCCCCTGGAGCTCTCCTCCACCCAGTGATGCAAGGATCCAGGCTCTCTCCATCTGCAATGCCACCGTCTCAACAAACGGCTTCCAAGCCCATCCCCTCACGGAAGAGGCAGGTGGGAAGGGCACACAACCACCGGAGTTCCCCGAACCTCAGTGCCAGGGATCAGAAAGGACGCATGATGAAGGGGGCGGTGAAGTGCAGGGAGCCCGGGGACAGCAGGTGTGCACAGGTGTCTCAGCAACGCCCAGGATGTGGAAGAGCTAGCATTGGAACCACACCATGTGGCCCCAGGACCCAGGCTCGGAAACATTGCATCCGTTAGCGGTGCATTTAAGTGCAAACAACAAAAAGATAACTGGAGTGGCTCAGCCAAAGAGGCATTTCTTCTTCTCACGTAACAGGATGCCAGAAGCTAGCTATTTCTGAGACAGTCTCAATAGCTGGGTGGCGTCAAGGCCAGGAGGCATCATTTGCTGTGAAGAGGCTGGAGAGGTGGGGGGAAGCTTTGCCACAAGTGGCCCGGATCCACCTGAGCTCTGATGTGGGGACAGAGATAAGGGAATGTGACAACCAGGGGTCAGACACAATCACTCCACTATACTCCCTCTCGGCTGGAACAATTCCACTCCTGGAGATTAAATTCCAGTCACAGCTATCTGAAATGCCTTGGCTATTGTGAACCATGGGATAGAATTCTGCAAAAAAAGGAGTGAATCCAGGAGTGACAAACTCGTGTGCCTCCAGGGTCCGGGTAGATAGAAGAAATGAGTAAAACCGGCCGGGGGGATGGGGGGAGGTGGGGGGTTGCAGAAAACCGGAACACGCTGGGGCTCTCAGTGGGAGAAAGTGGTGGCGGCAGACCCAGTCATCCCAGCTATCTTGGGGGTGCAGATGGCAGGAGAAATGAGAATTTTATGGGACATAGCCTGGATTTAGAAGGCCAGCACTTTCTAATTAATTTGTAGTTTGCCTTTCTTCATTCCTGACCCATAACGGATCCAACGGTTGAGATGCTAACGGGATAGACCCGAGCTGGCAGGGGCTCCTGGGACTCAGAGAAAAAAACAAAAGTCCCCACGGAAATGAATTTCCACCTCCAGTCCAAAGACAGTCCAGTTAAGGGGCAACCGAGGGCCAGGCCGTGCTGAGTCACGGGAAGAGGTGAGGACTCAGGATTGGAATCAGGATGCGAGGCGGGAAGGGCCTACAGCAGGATGCTGCGGCACAGAACCCGGGGTGGCCGCCTAGCAGGGAGGGAGGTCTGAGCCCAAGCGGGGCTAAGCCGGCAGGTGCGCGCTAATGGCGGGGGCGAGGCCAGGGTGCCAGCCACTCTGACATCTGAGACCTGCCGCTTTGGAGGCTGACACAGAAAATGAAGAGTGGAGCCGATGAGCAGGACCGATGAGAAGAGATTCTAGACCAGACTCGGGTGAGTGGGGCTGCTTTCCAGGAAGGTTTCCATCCACCCTGAGACTTCACTCGGCCCCCACTCCTCAGTTCTCCCGCTGTGACGGGATGGGACTGTGGCTCTGGAAGCCAACTCTCAAGGGTGACATCTGATGTCACCTTGGGCAGCTCCCTTTACTTCCTGTGCATTCACCTGCCCACCTGCAGCAAAGGGGGGGCACCCCTGCTGTGCAGTGTTGTCACCAGGACCAGGGACAAGGTAGGTAACCTGCCCAGCAGAGTACCTGTGGGTGGTGACATTTAAATTAGATAAAACGATGCAAAAGGCTACAACTAGGAAACGTCATAGGGGTGCCAGGGGGTTTCCCCCTAAATCTTTGAAGGGCTAGGGACCCATCGTGGTGAAGTTATTTTTTTTAAATAAAAATATCTAAAAGTATGTTTAAATAAATAAAACCAAGAAAAAGAAAGTCATCCTCAAGGTAGAGAATTAAAGCTTCATACACAAGGACACTGACAGCCACCTGACCTCTGGTCCCCGACGGAACGTGCCCAGTGTGCTTGTTGAGATGCTGTTACGCACCCATGTGGACCAGGTCACATTCCTGCTCGGGGTTTGGCCGACATTTTCAGTCAAGGGCCAGATGGTCAATATTTTCGGTTTTGCAGGCTATACAGCCTCTTGTGCAATGACTGAATCCTACTCACGCTAAACTCAGTAACAGAGAGAGAAGAGTACCTGTAAAAAAACCAGCTTAAACGGAGTCAGTCTAACATGGAGCAGGAGCTGCCGGCCCACCGGGACTGCCTGGCACGTCCTACGGCTAACCCTTTGCAATGGTCACTCAGGCAAAATAACCTCTGTGCGGGGCCTGAGGCTACACTGTGTCCCAGGCAGCTGTCTGTAAAGACACAAGAAAGCAGATGCTACGACCGTCAGACTGATGACTACGGACTGGAAATTAAACCTTGTTTAGAGCCGGTGTCACTTGACGTTACGTGCGCCAACAGCAATGCCTTCCTTCTACGGATGTCACTGTCCCCTTCCCTTCTCACAGATACCAGAGCCTTTGCCTCCTGAGCAGAACACCTCCTGGGTTCTGCCTGAATCAGTGCTTCCCAAATCGCTGTTTTTACAGACCTCAAATAAACGCTTGTGCGTCTCACTTGTCTTTTGTTTGTAGGTGAACATGCCAAAAGGGTGAGAACGAAATTCCTTAAAATGTTTGTACCTCCAATGAAAATTAAAGTCTACCTGAATTTAAAATACTTAAAACATATACACACATGTATACACACACATACACATACAAGCACACTGGTGCAGTGCATACTTATGTCCCCATTGAAACTCACATATGAACACGACACCCCATTAAGGGACAAGTTCCATGAGCATTGTGCACAGGACTCCACAGAGAATAACTGTCTGTACAGGAAGGTCCCTGCCAGCAAAGGACTTAGTACTTAATTAGATATGGGAACACTTAGCCGATTTCCCTACATTTAGCTAATTCTCCAAAGTGTTCCTATTCCTAAGGCATCCATTTGTCTTGGCTTACCCATCCCCCCCCCACCACCCATCTGATTTTTTTAGCTTCAGCTAAATTGCTTTCATTTAAACTCAATTAACTTTTGAAAGGAAAGGTATCAAAGCAATCCCATTTGCTGAACTGAATTCTCCTAGTGTCCCTGTTACAAATTTCTGTGTTCAGAGCTTTAAGCATGAGGACCAGCTGACCTTTGGTTTAAAGGGCTCCCTCTGTGGGTGCTAAAGAAACTCCTTAGACAACTTTCTTTGACTCGAACTGAGTTCCAGCCATCATTTTCTTCCTAGTTTAAACACCGTAGGGAATTTGTTGTAAAGGGCATTTCGTTTTACAATCAAGTGCACTGACTTAACAGGAGTGGGACATTTAGGACATAAAGCCCTGGGCTGCTCTTTAGAAAGGCATCCAGAATTAGCTGTACTCAGTTACACGGCCCTAAACTAGCCCAAAGCCACCCAATCCAAGTCGGAAGGATTGCTAGTCTAAACACACTGATTCCTGCTTTTGTCCCCAAACCTGCTCTTTCTGCAACAGTTCTCTGATAAATTGTTGGGGTCACCTCAGGAGCTCCCGGCCAACGGGGGCAGCTGGGGAGTCTATGTGCAGAGGGCGCATGCGACCTCCGTTTCTGTACTTGGTGTGTCTCCAGATTTGCCACTTTATGACAACTTTTCAACCAACCTCCTAGCAGATATGTGTTAACTGCCTGCTATGTGTGAGGCTCCTGTTCAATCACTGTGGAAATCCAAAGATAAATCAGGAACAAATCTTGTTCTTCAGGAATATATTGCACTTCCCAAATGAACAGGTAACTTAAAAAATTCAGCTGGAGCTTGGCCAGGGTGTGGGCAATGACCTAATTCAGGACCTTAAGAGCCCTCCCTTGGGCTCTCCTAAAGCTAGTGGGGTGAACCTGGCTCCGGCCCCCGGGGAGGGGGGTGTGGGAAAGGTAAGGCCACAGTAGGCTCTTCCGACACCTGGTACAATTATGTTCATCTGCAATGGAAGAAAGGGAAAGTAACACTCAAATCAAAGCTGAGAGGGGAGCAGGGACAGAGAGAGAAACTGCCACTTGGTCATTCTTTTCTAGATCACCACATCATGGCCCCGGGACCCAACATATTTTAAAGTTTCAAGGAAAAGACACGACAACGTATTTTTCCCAAATCAAGTGACATGATTCTTTGAACCTGCTTTCACTTCGTAAAACCGATTGTTCTTTTCTGCCCTGGGAGCCTGTACCCCAAAGGTTTGTTTGCCATTGTGTTAATACCTAGGGGAGCCTGTGAAGCCAGACACAGGAACTGAGAGGCAAAGGTGCCAGGCCTGACCCATCAGGAGCACGGGCACCGTCCAGGCTGACACCTGGCACAGACGCGCAAAGCAGAGCTTTTGTCTCCGGAGGTCAGGGTGTGGGTGAGGCCTGCAGCCCTGGAAATACTCATCACCCATGAGACACTTCTAAGAACCCTGCGCTGAGGCTGCGTTACTTACAGACAAGCTTTCTACCTTCCATGTGATTTCTTCCTTTCCACCCACAGGGATTTCTCATCCCCTCAACCCGAGAGGTTGCATTTAAACAACAGCCACTCGGAGGGGTATCTGACATCTCAGCCTGGGATGTTTCAAGATGATTGCTGCTGCTGCTGCTGCTGCTGCTGCTGCTGCTGCTGCAAATTACATAAAACTAACTTTCAACAATTTAGCTCGGAGGAGTCCTCTTCAAACAAAGGTAGGGAAGTATACAATTACAGTCGCATAGTGGCCATGGCTGTCATAACTCCTCCACTTACAGCTGTCCACCAGTTTCTAGTGGAATTTTAATGGGTGTTAAGCTGAAAACAAGAGTCCCACGGTCTGTAATTCTGAGGAACCCTGGGTCCCATGAAGTGAGGTGAGTCACTCGTCTGGCTGAGTCCCCAGAGGCTCTGCTGATCCAGCTCTGCGAACGTCCCTGCAGGAGGGACACAGGCTGTGGGGCCTCACAAACCTCTTTAGTGACAGCCTGTGTCATGGGCTGCGTGTCCCCGACAGGGTTTCTGAGCATCAGCTTCCAGGAAACTGACCAGGAAGTCATCAGCTGTTGCTACATTTGGCGTAAAATTTTCGCTGTTCGAAGGACAAGCACAGAGAGGGCAAAGTGATACTCTCCCATCACTTTCTCCGGGGTGCTGCCTTTTAGTTAGGAGTTAGGTTCTACAGAGGACACGAAACGAAGGAAAACCATACAGGCAAAGCCATCCTTGAAAACTCCTGTCTAAGCTCAGGATCCATGGCTTTGTACACAAACACTGTGGGGGGCAGGTTGCTTCTGGGGGGGCAACTGATGTGGTTTGGCTTGTGCTTAGGGGGGCCCACTTGGCACCAAAATACGAGCACATAGCTCTGAATATTTTAAGTTAACTGTTCATTTGGTAAGTGCAATATATTCCTGAAGAACAAGATTTGTTCCCGATTTATCTTTGGGTTTACACAGCGATTGAAAAGGAGCCTCGCGCATAGCAGACAGTTAACACATATTTGCTAGGCGGTTGGTTAAAAAGTTGTCATAAAGTGGCAAATCTGGAGACACAGCAAGTACAGAAGCAGCGGTTGCACACACCCTCTGCACGTAGATTCCCCAGCTGCCCCTGTTGGCCGGGGAGCTCCTGTGGTCTCGATGGCACGATAGGTACTGCCTGTTTTCAATGCAGAAGTGTTCTAGTTTGGAACATAAATTTTGTGAGAAAAACAGACGGAAACAGTGGGACTAAATGGCTCAGGCCTAAGTTTGGGTTCAGAGCATCTTGACACGGAGAAAAAGGGAAGAGAGAAACCCCACTGCAAAGATTCAGAGGGCGTCCCGAAGTCACAGAGGGTGACCAGGAATGGGGGGGGGGCCGCCCACTCTCATACAGGGTGGTCTTGGAATAAACCAAAGGGGCCAGAGCTTGTCCTGCCTGCATTGTACAGAAATGAGGTCTCCTGGACTATCTCTAAGAAGGAAGAATCTGAAACACTGAAGGAACGCAGAGACGGGGACAGCAGCCTAGCCCGGCAACTGCCATCAGGTCCGAGATTCCAGGGACTGCAGTGGGACTCCAGGGTCACTGGTATCACTGATGCTCTGACAGGCTAAGTGGCACAGTCAGGCCACCCCGTGAATTAATCTCTGAGTCCTCACAATGACCACAGGGCTGGGACACTAGTTGTTAGGACTATTGCCATTTTATGGATGGGAACTCCGGCGCTCAGAGATGTTGGTCACCTGCCCAAAGCCACCTGAGTAGGAGGTGGCCACACCGGAGTCGGCCCAGAGCCGCCCAACATGGGACCCTGGTTCCTTCGGTGCTTCCACTCGGCCCCCTTCAGAAATGCCTGTGGCCTCAGCTGAGATTGAAGGGCTCTGCACGAATGCTGTGCGCCATCCCGCAAGGCCCAGCGCAGCCAGCTCACGACAAAGAGCAGAAAGCCGCAAAACGAAACAGAACGAGTTAAGGCTTCGTCTGACCACCAGAACAGGAGCAGAGAAGGTTCCAGACACTCACCTTGCCAGCCCCCAGATCAGGGAGAAGTGGGTTCAGACCAGGCTTCAGGGACCTGCGACCTCACAAACAAGTGCTGTAGTGAGAATGACAGCAGGGAAATTCTGCACATCCACATGGGAGTGTTCCATTTTCCTGACACCTTCGAGAAGCACCGAGTTCTCAGAGAAGTGAGGAGCCGGGGTGAGGGAAACTGCCTAAGTCATAATCCCCGTGGCTGTCTGACAAACTCTTAGCTGGGGAAGGTCATCTGGAGACAAAATGAGACGTCAGGATGCTGCAAAGTCTCTCCTCCCAAGCAAATGAAATCACTGACGAGCTGCCCAATGGCTTGTCTTTCTGACTGACAACCAGAGCGATGCAGATTTGATGGCGTCCTGAGGGAGGGCCCCTTGCTAACGGAATGTGAATACGAGGGTAACCCATCCCTCCTGAAAAACACAGATTCCCAAACACACCACATCGGAGCCTTAGGATTTAAGACTATTAATTCACACCAAGAAAAACAGCCACTGTCCCAGGGAATAAAGACAATCGGAAAACACACGGAGATGTTCGCTACAGCATTACTTACAGCAGGACCGTACAAGCACCATCAATGTACCAGGCCTGGGGAATGACTGCAAGTATTCCGGCGCTTACTCGTGGAAGACTATTAAAGAGTGTTGAAAATGATCATTAGCAATTAAATTAGCACACTGGGAAATGGCTATAATCAATGGAAAGGGCCAGACCTGAGCTGTGCCTGTATATGATTATAACAAGGTAATATCCTGCCCGTGGTGGCTCAAGGCTGCGCGAGAAGGGGAACACGGGACAAATGCAAACACTCTGCTCAGTCACAAAGGTGGGATGGGGGTTTGTTTTGTTTTCCCTTAATGCTTTTTAGAGGAAAAAAAAAAATCAAAGAAGAAACATAATGCTCTGCTCTGATGAGATGAATCCTCAATTCAAAACGCGTTTTGATCCTGTTTCTCCCTCTTCCTGCAGAGCTGGATCCCACCTTTGAAGGTCAGCCTGGGAGACCGACTATAATCAGGGCCCGTCTTTCCTTTCCTTCCGTCTCCTGTTTCCACCCAGACACTGTTTTATCCCAGGACGAGGCTCCAGGCCACGAGACAAAGCT
The DNA here is from genome assembly GCF_001890085.2 of Hipposideros armiger. Lineage (NCBI taxonomy): Eukaryota > Metazoa > Chordata > Mammalia > Chiroptera > Hipposideridae > Hipposideros > Hipposideros armiger. The sequence continues at coordinate 46,818 of NW_017731894.1, forward strand.
TTCCCTCTGGACACTTTGCTGCCCATCCCCGGAAGTCAGCCCCTCCCCGGAAGTCAGCCCCTCCCCGGAAGTCAGCCCCTCTGCTTTTCTCTCTGTTCTCAGCTGTGCAAATCCTATGAACAATGAAACCATCAACAATGAACCCTCTCTTCCACGATCTTCCTCCCCTGCCAATCCCATCCTGCAGCCTGTCTCCTGCAGCGCTGACCTCATGAACAGCCAATGTCACTACATGTCACACTACTCTGTCCTCAGTCTTAGCCACTTGGGCTCACTCCTGCACATTCTCTGTCCCCCTGACAACACCCCCCCCCCGCAGATGGCAAACCCCATGCTCACAACTGATTCACTGTGAATCCCAAATGGGGGGCAAGCGTGGAGCTTGTGTGTGATGTGCCATGGAGTCCGCGCCCACTCCTGGGGAGTGACGCGAGGTCCTTGGGTATAATGAAAGTTTCCTATGTCGAATGCTACTCACATTTTAAACTGAATGTAGCCACCACCCAGCCTCCAAACTGGAAGAGCAAACTCGACGTTACTGCCACTTTACAGGTGAAGTAAAACTGCATACCGAGACAGGTGCGTCTTCCCACAGGTTTTGGGCTGGTTCGTCCCTGGATTTATTCCCTTATGTGTCACAATACTTATGCATCTACGGGCATTCTGAGACCAGACAAATCCAAAGTTTTTGAAAGGCAAGCCATTTCCAATTCTTAAGAAGAGCTTTTGCCTATTTAACTTCAAGAAACAATATAAACGCGGCGATGTGACTTTGGTCCAAATCAGGTGAATGTTGGAGGCTGGCTGCGGAAATCTGATCCGTGAAACTTCTAACTGCAAGAAACTCCTGGCAGCAAGAGAACTCGTTACATCTTTTTATCTGTCACGTGAGACTAAACGGAACATAAAGACAGCTGAGTTCCCCAGGAAACGGAGCCTCTCCAAGTTCAGTGAACACAGACTGGCGCTTCTCTCTCTCCATCTGCATTAATCTCTTCTGAGGTCCCAGATCCACGGCCGTGCCTTCCCAGGCACATCCACTTTATCAGTTCTTTGGGAATTGAAGAGCATCCGAGTGACATCTCCCGGTCCTCGTGGAAGTGTGATGGATGAGAGGCGAGCCACCGCGCACCCGCGTGCTCACGTGCTGTCAGGGCCCATCACACTCACCATCCATCCCCCGGCTACCGGCCCCGGCCTGACAGCTCCTTTCAGATTGCTTCGTGTTCTCATTGCCAAAGAACCGCTAATGTGTTTTCCACGGGGAACTCGGGAGCAATAGAGATGTGAATGCGAGGGCTTTGCAAGCTTGTGCCCCGAAAATTTAAGAATACTCAGCCCAAAGCAGTTAGGCCAATAACTTTTGAGAGCTAGGTTCCCGTCTAAGTTAATAGAACTATATTTAAAAAGGAGAAGGACAGCTTCTTCTCTAAGATCTATCCCTGTGTCACCGAGGAAGCAATCGGCCTGTGCAGAAACTGTCACCATTTTAGACACCGTCTATTCTGCCTGTCCCCACTCCCACCGCCCACCTCTCTGACCCTAGCGTGTCAGATGCTGGAGTTGCTATGTGTGCACCCCGGGTGCCGAGTTCAGCACCTGGTACATAGGAGGTGCTTAAGGAACTGCCCAGAAGGCAAATGCACTGCATTTGAAAAGCTCTACATTTATTCAAGCATCTACGGAAGTTCAATTCTATCTAAACCTTGGGAACAATCTGGTGCTTTTTCCTCTCTTTCTGGGCTATCCCAGACCATTCATGGAATCAATTGTGTGTCTAATTGAAAATTTCAGAAAGAAGGAAAAGAAAATCTTGGCACATCAGAGTTTGAATACTTTATTCTCTAAATTCGGCTAAGGTACAGCCGCTCCCAGACCCCCAGTGGGTGCCTGAAACCATGGACAGCACTGAACCCTGCATATGCTATACATACAGACCTAAGGTAACGTTTAATTTACAAACCAGGCACAGTAAGAGATCAGCAACAATAACTAATAATGAAATAGAACAATCCTAACAACACACTGTAACGAATGTCATGCAGATGTGGCATCGTGACTAAAGCGAGGGTGACTGGCACACAGGCCCTGAGATCACAAGACAGGTGATCTGGTCACCGAGCTCACTGCTAAGTGAGCCAGGGGTGGGGCGGGGGTCAGGTGGGTGTGGGGGTGTGTCTACAGCATGGAGATGGGGGACAAAAGGCTGAATCACTCCCTGGGTGGCCAGAAGGGGACAGCATCCGATTTCATCACGGCTCACAAAATAAAACATATGAATTGTTTAATTTCTGGAATTGCCCATTTAATATTTTCAGACCACCTTTGACCTCTGTACCTGAAACCACAGAAAGCGAACAGGATGGGGGGACTGCTGTATTTTGTTTCGCAGAAAAAGCTGTATCATTTTTGCCTCCTTAGTGTTTTCTGGGCCTGCACATTCACATTTTT
>NW_017731894.1:49863-81723 GCF_001890085.2 Hipposideros armiger
CTCCCTCCCTCCCTTTTTCTCTCTCTCTGCCTTCCTCTCTCTCTGGATTTGATGGCTGTCATTTCAGCTCTGCTGAGAGCTCCGTAATAGTAAGACGAAGGGCACAGAGAGACGGGGTGGCTCAGAGAGGCGGGAGAGAAGCCTCAGGTACAGGAGAGACAGTGACCCTGCGTGAGCCCCATGCCAGCCTCCAAAACGCCTCCATCCCGGAAGCACTCTGCACCTCAGCAAACACCTTTCTTGGAGAAGGAGTTTGTTGAAGCGGCTGTTGTCCGAATTCCTGTGATCTGGTTATTCCCCGGCAGTCAAAAAAGTCAGGTCTGAACCTCCTTTTACTCAGCGTGTATGTTTGTCTCCAGTTTTTGACAACTGAAGACCATGTCAAGACTTAGAGCAAATGTGGATCAGACAGCTGTAGACGCCACTTGCATTCACAGAGTACACACAACAAAGGGTGACCTCACACGTGCCACAGACATGAAACCTGAGTAGCAGGTCCCCCAGCAGTGACACACACAGCGCTGCCACATGTATTTCTCAGCATGAAATGGACGCACACTCGCTCACACACAGGCCAGACTTTCCAGAACAAAGGTGACTCGGGTGTCAATAGTCTGAACGGCTCTATACAGAACCTGCACATCACCCTACAACACCTTTTCTTCTTAAAAAGCTTTTATTTAACTAAAAGAACCTGTTTTTGATCAAGCTTATTCCTTCTCTACGGAAACGACTCAGCCAATTTTTTCAGTTCCACTGCATGCAAATCTATGCTTTTTCTCAAAAATTCACACTAAAGAACGAATCCGCAAACCTGACTTTCCCTTGGATTTTCATAAGTTGGACGATTTGAATACATTCGGAAGATTATTATTAAGAGATTTGCTAGGTTACTTTTTCCTATAAAGAATCTGGCCTCAGTTCACAGCTTAGCCTGTTCCAGGCACCTCCAAGCCCAGCACAAGTGGCAGCCATCTGCAGATCACTTTGTAGTTCATACCAAGTGGCCCCGGAGAGGGCACAGGCAATGGCTGACGTTGGCCTGCACCAGAGCCCCTCCCAAGGGGCCCCAGAACCAACACCTGGTGGCCAGCTTCAGACCACACCGGAGCACCGTCCAACCACCTCCACAAAACGTCATACCCAAAGGCAGACTGGGCAGGCACCAGAGCCCTGCTGAAGCGAACCCTTTTCCATAGGGTCAGCCCCTGTATAACATATTTTCCACTGTTGTCACAGTCAGTCCTCACAGCCAATCAGCCTTAAGGTCAGTCCCTCCCACTGATGTGCAAACAGCAATCTAGGCTCAACTACAACAGGACGGCACACACAACCCACACAAGGGACACACCTGGAACACCTTGCTCAGGTGACCAGGGAGACTGTACCACTGGGTCCCACAGGACACTTACTACATAAGACCACTCTACCAAAACTGGGAAACATAGCAGCCCTGTTTAATACATAGAAACAAACACAGGGAGGCAGCCGGAATGGGGAGACAAAGAAACATTTCCCAAATAAAAGATCAGAACAAAGTTCCAGAAAAAGAACCAAACAAAATAGAGATAAGCAATCTACCAGATGGAGAGTTAAAAACCCTGGTTATAAGGATGCTCAGTGATCTCAGGGAGAACGTCAACAAAGAGATAGAAAACATAAAAATAGAGATAGAAAAAAAGAACCAGTCAGGAACGAAGAATACAATAATTGAAATGAAGAAAACATTAGGGAATCAACAGACTAGATGAAGCATAGGATCAAATCAGTGATTTGGGAGATAAGGTAGCAGAAAACAGCCATTCAGAACAGCAAAAAGAAAAAAAGAATTTTTTTTAAAATGAGGAGAGTTTAAGGTAAGGGGCCTCTGGGACAACATCAAGCATATCAACATTTGCATCATAGGGGTACCAGAAAGAGAAGAGAGAGAGCAAGGGATTGAAAACCTATTTGAAGAAATAATGACAGAAAACTTCCCTAACCTGGTGAAGGAAATAGACATACAAGCTCAGGAAGCACAGAGAGTCCCAAACAAGATGAACCCAAACAGACCCACACCAAGACACATTGTAATTAATATGCCAAAGGTTAAAGATGAAGAGAATCTTAAAAGCAGCAAGAGAAAAGCAGTTACTTACCTACAAGGGAGCTCCCATAAGACTGTCAGCTGATTTCTCAACAGAAACTTTGGTCAGAAGGGATTGGCAGGAAATATTCAAATATTCAAAGCAAGGTCCTACAACCAAGATTACTGTACCCAGCAAAGCTATCATTTAGAAGCAAAGGACAGATAAAGAGCTTCCCAGACAAGACAAATGCTAAAGTTTTACCACTAGTTTCACCACCAAACTAGTATTATAAGACATGTTAGAGGGACTTCTTTAAGACAGGGAAAAAAAAAGATCAAAATTATGAATAATAAAATGGCAATCACTAGACATCTACCAACAATGACTTTAAATGTAAATGGATTAAATGCTCCAATCAAAAGACATAGGATGGCTGAATGGATAAGAAAACAAGACCCTTACATATGCTGCCTACAAGACACTTGCTTCAGATTGAAACACACACAGACAAAGTAAAGGGATGAAAAAAGATATTTCATGAAAAAGGAAAAAAAAAAAAAGCTGGAGTAGCAATTCTTATACCAGACAAGACAGGCTTTAAAACGAAGTCTGTAATAAGAGACAAAGAAAGAAGGACCAAGTAATTCCACTTCTGGGGATTTATCTGAAGAAACCCAAACATGAATTTGAAAAGACATATGCACCCCTATGTTTACTGCAGCATTATTCACAATAGCCAAGATATAGAAGCAACCTAAGTGCTCATCAATAGACAATTGGATAAAGAATAAGTAATTCATATATACAATGGACTATTACTCAGAAATAGAAAAGAACGAAATCTTGCCATCTGTAAAAACATGGCTGCACCAAGAGAAAGCATTATGATGAAGTCAGCCAGAGGAAGACCAATACCATATGATTTCACTTATATGTGGAATCTAAGAAACAAAATCAACAAAACAGAAACAAACTCATAGACACAGGGAACATGTTAATGGTTGCCAGATGGGTGGGGCTTTAGGGGGCTGGGTGAAAACGGGGAAGGGCTTAAAAAGTACAAATTGGTAGTTACAAAATAGTCATGGGGATGTAAAGCAAAGCATAGGGAATAGAGACAATAATATTGTAGTAACTATGTATGGTGTCAGGTGGGTACTAGATTTATCGGAGTGATCACGCTGCAAATTATATAAATGTCTAACCACTGAAACTAACATAGTATTTATGTCAACTATAACTGAAACACAAAAAAGTTATTTTAAAAGAATCCATTGGCTACACTGATCATCATTCTCTAATTCACTTTTCACACAGGTCTAAAAACTCTAGTATCAAGTTTGCAAATTTTGCAGTGAGAGATCAGGCATGTTCTAAGTGCCTGAGCCATGATCAGGGGGCCTGAGCACCCCCTTCGGTGGGCTGGCTCACTTCAGCCAGGCTTCCCCCCTGCCTCTGCCCCGACCTCCCTCACCCCGGCCCTTAAAGAACCCAGGGGGACCAACCACACAACCACAGAGATATCTCCCCCCACCCCACCCCACCCCCGCTTCTTACAGCAGTTACTTTAGAAAACTTGTCACTGTAAATTCTTTCTCTGCCCTTTTGAGATGCAAATCTTTCTGAAAACCTCCTGCCAGACTGACATTGCTGGACGATCTTTCTCCAGAACCTGGGAGCCATCCCTTTGAAATGTAACCTCAAGGGCGACAGCACCCCAATCCCAGTCTCGGTGGGAAGGTGGGAGCCTTGCTCTGAGCTGTCAACATCCCTCCATGAGAGGTTCACTCTTCCTGTGGGGAAAGCCAGTAGCAGACAGAGGGCTGAGGTCACCCCAGCCCAGCTCTTACAGCACCCCACCCTTCTTCCTTGGGGCTGAGCTCAGGCTGGCTCTGGCCTCTCTCCTCCAGTGCAATAGCCTTGAATAAAGTCATCCTCACTCGCTCAGCTTCGTCCAGGGCAATATTTCCGCTTCGATGTCCTACTAGCTTCTAACTTCCTGCAATCGAATTGAGAGCTAAGTATTATAGCTTCTCCACTTTAGAGGTGGCATGGCCAAGTTCCCCCAGAGAATAACTGCTAGGCTTCAAGCCCAGGCTGAGATCAGACCCTAGAGGCCACGTCTTAGCACTCACAAAACAGAGTAAGGGGTCATGCTCCCCTGGAAATAGTTCCCAAGTTTCATTTCTTAACTCTCACGTTTAAATCCTTCAGTGCAAATGCTGCTGGTCACTTCTTTTCACTTGCAAAATTTGAGGTGAAAAAATCAATACGAGCTAATGAATCTGCGATACTTCTACTCAAAAGGCCCCCAAACAACTCACCGCCCTTGCAGCCTGAGGAAGGGGCTGAGTGTGCGATGCCCTCACCGTTTCTCCCAGAGCTTCGCGATCCCGGAAACGTCACACGAGTCAGCCCTCCAGCCAGGGGCCACAAGGCATTTGCTCTCTGTCCCTAGGAGTTTCAAAGAGACGTGACACAACAAAACGGAGCCACATGTCCTTACGACTTGTTTTATTAATTTGGTCTTGTATCATCCCCTTGACTTCAGACCAGCAGGCAAGCCTGCATGCAAATGAGCAGCCCCAGCAAATGAGATGCAATCAGGTTGCCGAGTTATCTAGAATCCCCCGTGACCCAGGACCCCTGTGTGTAAATTCCATGAAGTTGTAAATTGTTCTAGAGCAGCGGTTCTCAACCTTCCTAATGCCACAACCCCTTAATACAGTTCCTCATGTTGTGGTGACCCCCACCCATAACATTATTTTCGTTGCTACTCTATAACTGTCATTTTGCGACTGTTCTGAATCGTAATGTAAGTATCTTTTTGTTTTCCGATGGTCTTAGGCGACCCCTGTGAAAGGGTCGTTCGATCCCCAAAGGGGTCGCGACCCACAGGTTGAGAACCACTGCTCTAGAGGAAAAGGAATCAACTGACTTTGAGGGTTATTTCTCTGACTACAGCGGGGGCATAAGAGTGAACCCCACACTGCCCGGGAAGCCCATACCTGCTTCCTAATGGCTGATAAATGACCCCAACCTGCACCCATAAATACTGGGACACATCTGAGGTGAGCACGGCCCTGTGCTCGGTTCGGCCCGGCTACTTAGATGATTCTGTAAATAAGGATGAAGCAAAGGCCACCACTGGAATTTTAAAATACTTCCCTTTTCACTGTCAAAACTTGCACAAAAAAGCCATCATTCCTGAATCTCTGAAGGCATGTGGAAAACAGAACTAATTCTTTCAGCTGGTGTGGCTATCGTTGGTACCTCCACCTACTGTCGCCTCGCCTTGGCAGGGGGTGTGTCAGCGACACAGGGGCGACGTTCCGTGTGAGCCCAAGGTGATAAGCGGCCCCGCCATCATGTAGCTAAGAGGTAATGAATGCTGGCAGTCTCCACAACACTGCGGCATTTAGACAGTAAGTGTGAAGGCACAGGCATGAGGCGGGGGACGCACGGGGCACCCAGAAAGCCAGGAGTCTCATACGGCAAAAACAAGACGCAGGGGTTGGCATGTCAGAGGATGTGTTTTTAATCATCAGAGGAGTCCAGCAAAAAAGCCCATAGAAACTGGGCTCCGGCAGGGGCTGGCAGCTTCTAATTACGTGTGAGACGTCGTGACGCTAAGACACTAAACATCGGGGGCCGTTTCCTCGCATCATTTCAATATGTCCGTGTCAGAATGTCCTGGTTGCATGGAGGGCTTGGCATCATCACCTCCTTGCAGTCCCTGTTCTCATCCCTTCCTGATGGCCTCTCTGCCCAGCTCCATGTCCCCACCGGCCTGGACTGTGGGAGCTGCGTTTGCACGATGGCTCCGCCAAAGACCGTTTTGTACACAGTGAGTGGAGTGCAACATCTTACAAAGTGTAAAATAGCTGCGTGTGTGCCTGCCTGCCCAGGGCCCTTCCTGCTTCTGTAACATCCAGACACCCCAGTGGCGTGGGCACGGCTCTGTGACAGGCACTGTGGGGACAAAGGTGGGTGCAGAAAAGGCTGCCTGAACCTCCCTTATTCACGGGGAAGCTTTCTCTTTTTTGTTGAACCTTGAAGACTTCGTGCATATTTGGGATAACTGAATCCGACAGTTATGGTAGTAATTTGCATTTATAAAGTGCCCATAATAAAGAAAACTGCTATGTGTATCACACACATAAAAATGTTATGTATCAAATACCCCAATAGGGACTAGAAAAGAGGCTGCCACACCTGTTTCTCGGCATGAAATGGGGTTCACACACACACACACACACACACCAAGTTCCCAAAGCAAAATGACAAGGCCACATGGCACAGCCTTTCAAGTAAGTCTATTTCCTCCCTCACTGACTTCAGGGACCAGCAAGCTGTTTGGGTCAAAGGCCAGAGGAAGCACTTTAGGTTCCACAGGCCGCGCGATGTCCGCCATTGCTATCGAGCTGTGCTGAGCACAGACGCGGCTACGGACAGGACAGAGGGTACGGCTGTGTCCCAATAAAACTTTATTCCCGTACAAATGACGCTTAGCCGCAGGCCAGACAGGAACACCTACACAGCGGCCCACACCTGCTCTGACACTGTCCTCACTGCCTGCAGCAGCGGCTCCCCCGCCCCATCTTTCCACGGGTGACCCCTCATCATTACACAGACGTCAGCTCACAGGTCACCTCTCCCTGAACACATTATCCAAGGTACCTCCCAACACCGCCACTCCACAGCTTCATGGCCAGGTGCTGGAGAAGGAATCATAAAAAGCCAAAGGTGTTCGTTACCTCCCGCCCTGGGGAATGTGGGAGACGCCTGGAGGGGCTGGGCTTCCCAGGCTGTGACCAGCAGCCGGGACCTTCTCCCACTGTGAATAGAGATGCTGTTATTTCCTGTGTAAGCGGCACAGACGGTGATTAGGAGAGTCTGCTCTTTCCCACACTCTTTTCCCCCTTAATTTTAGCATTCATGACTTCGGCCTTCCTCCAACTTCCACTCACTCATTCATTCTCAACTCCACTAGACAGCACCATGAGGGCAGCCACTCGGTCTGTTTGTCTCCAGAGCCTACTGCAATGCCTAGACCACAAAAGGTTCTCAAGACATACTGAATGAATGAATGAGAGAATGAATGAATGGGTCCTGCAAGCAACAGAAGGCTGGCATCAGAAAGAGACTACACAATGCTACTAAGGTGCATCTGTGCACCTTTAACCAAGCCCAGGTCGTCTCATGTGATCCCCTGTGGAGCCTTCGAGGGACCCATTGGGAAGCTCTGATGCTCGCTCCAGTTGGTGACCTCCAGGCTATTCCAAGGTGACCATAGGTTCTGACACCCCTCTGTCACCAGCACCTGCTGGCCCGAGTGACACAGGCCCCATCACACCTGTCCCATGAGCTTGTCACAGCTTCTAGAGCTGAGGGGACACGATAGGCTGAGATGCATCACTGCACTTACCTTTCAGGTGAGTTTCGGGAGCTGGGGACACATTTTCCTCTGATAATACCAAGTTCTGCAGCAATGCAGAGTAAGAGCCCAGCATCGCATTTTCGGATTTTCACAGTGCCAGTGTCTCACTGCAGCCCATCCTGGAGCTGACTGAGCTGTGTTAGGTCATGAAAATTCTCCAACCACGAGCTCAACACTTTTCAGAGAACACTATTCCAGCTCCATCCCACCCTAAAGCACATGGGAAATCCAGCGAGTCATGGGTGCAGGGCAGGAGTATGCTCCAGGCAGAGGGGGCGCTGGCCGGATGAAAAGCGCATCCTCAGAGATTAACTGGGCAGGTCTGAGCTCAAGGGGTGTCTGTTATCAGACAGAGACAGAGACAGAGAGAGACAGAGAGAGACAGAGAGAGAGAGAGAGAGAGAGAGAGAGAGGAAGAAAGGATGGAGGGAGGGAAGGAAGAAACGAACGAACGAATGAAAGGGAGAGAGAGAGAGAAAGGAGATATTTCATTATAGCCTTGGAACAGCTACAGCAGCAAACGCATTAGTTCGTGCTCTCCAACCAAACAAAATACCCCAACTCCACTGGCTGTGGTTGCTGAAAACCATCTCATCTGATTCCGAGCAAGAAAAAGGCAGAAGGCCCTCGGACACGGCAACCGTTCCACATGTCACCCCAGGCCCAACATCAGAGCTGGCTGGCACCCAGCGTGACACAAGATCAGTGGGGACACAGTGACCCCAAGTGTGGCCCTGAGTCCTGCTTTACAGGGGTGCGTGAGCCCATGTTCTGTCTACGCATGTGCCTGTTCCCACCTCTGACCCAGGGTCCAGTGTGTCCTGCGTTCTCCAGCCACCCACACCCAGGCCACGCTCCGTGCGTTGGTCCCTAACTAAGATTTGCAACGGGCCCTTCCTCTGCTCTCAAAAGCAGACGTGCCAAGTGGCGCACGCGCGTGGTGTGCAAGCATGCCCGTCATTCTGCTTCTTGTCAGAACTCGCCTTTTTGCCAGTAGGATAGGTGTGGAACGGTGATGCAAATTCTGTGTTTCCTGATTACTGGAGACACTGAGCATCTTTTCCTAAGTGTCTTATGGGCTGGTGGTCTTTTTTTTTTTTCCTGTGGATTACTTGCCCATGTCCCTTGCTAAATTTTCTATTGTTTTGGTGACCTGGACAGTTTTCAGGGGTGCTGGTCAGGGATTTGGTAGGATGTCCTTTAATTGGAATTTGATGTTTTTCCTCAAGACGACACTGCAGTGAAGTATCTTCGGAGGAAGCCCATAGAGGTGACATCTCCCCCACATGCTAACAAAGGCACACGCCAGCTCTGGCCATCAGGAGCGGTCAGCTATCTCCAGTGTCTCTTTGATGTGTCCCCATCAGTGTGTGTGTGTACATGTGTGTACGCGCATGTGCGTGTGTGAGCACTTCCTTCCTGTTGGGCCATCACAAGATGCTCCAGGTATGCAAAGCTTCATTACATGCGTGTTTCTGAATCACTTTTCCCTACAAAATGTTCAGACCACAGATATACTGTGATCTGTTCAGGACTGTAAACACATCTGTGCTTCTTTATATAATAAGGGTGAGGTTTTTTTTGTCCCAAGAACCCATGGAGACCGTTTCAACTGCACTGAGAACGCACGATCTGTATCTAAGTTTACACCACCCCGAGCTTCCAAACTAAAGACAATGATAAATGCTTACCGCCCTGTCTAATTCAGAGTTGCTCTTTTTTATAAAGAGTTGCTCTAAGACTCAGGGTGCTGGATATCTGATAAAGGGGAAAATGTGTATATCTGAGGGAAATGGCAGAAGCAGCACTGAAACTGGAGAGCTTCTGAGAACAACAAGCCAGCACGCCTAAGCCCTTCTGTCCTGACCCACTGCCCCACTCCCCTCCCCTGGCGTCCTTTCCCACGCAGCCTGCAGTGGGACCACTCCGAGTCTGCACGTCACACGAGGACACTGACGGCTGACCTCAGGAGCCTGGGCAGCCGTGTGTTCATCCCCTAGCCATAGCAGCCGAGTCCTTCATTTGTTCTCTCATCTGCTAGAAAGCTGCAAACGAGCTGCTGGCTGCTGAGCTGGAAAACAGCAGCATCTTAAAAGAGCCATTTCTGGAATGGGACTGCATTTAGTTTCTCTCCAGATAATGCAATATTAGGAAAGGAATGCAAACACTGAAGGAAATGGGGTGACTTTCCACATTCTGGGCCATCTGGCTACCGGCAAAGACGTCACCATGGAGACACAATTTTCAGTGACCAAACTTCTCTTTCCGTTTCTCTCAAGACCCTGGGAAACACAGGCAGACCCCACAGACCAAGCCTCCAGCCCCGGGAGGCCAAGCTCCCACCTGCCCAGCTCTGGGCAGCCCAAAAGGTTAGGTAACCATGGAAAGGACACAGCTGTCCCCACTTTCCATCACCAACAGGGAAACAAACAAGGTCTCCCAGCAGCCCCCTCACCACCAAACACATTTTTGCAGTTGGAATGAACGCTGAAGGTCATCATGACAGCGGCGGCATGCCCTTGGAAGTGGCAGCGCCCTGCATGGGTAAGCTAACGGCAAACGCAATGGGCCATTTACCTCCCTCTCATTTTAAAGCACTTGGCAGCCGGTCAGGGACAGCAACATCTGCGGGAAAACAGCTGTGGTCACAGAAAGGGGACCTGAGACTCAGACAGGGGTGGTTAACACAGGTCGCTGGAAACAGGTCCCCCCTGAGCTTCTAGACAAACGACACTGGCTTCCGGAATGGAGGCTCGGTCCCAGCCTTCTCCTCTGTGCATTTACTTGACTATTGATTCAGGTGTAACCAGGGCTTTGCCAGGGCCACTGAGCAGAGCTGGGCGCTGAGATGTAAAGCGAACAAACGAACCAACCCCACACGGGCGCTCCCCTTCCAGCAGCGCGAGGCAGGTGCTCAATGAAATCAAACACTATCCTTACATCATGCGCCTTCAGGTGGGGATGCGAGCTGGAGAGAACGGCGAGCACTTTCTGAGGAGGTGACGTGAGGAAGGAGACCTGCCCCTGGAAAAGCACCAACGACGCAAAGAAAGAATGAGTAAGCTTTCCGGAAACGGGGAAGGCGCCAGTCATCCAGGAGCCCTGCTGAAGGCAAAAACCGCTGGTGTGAGTAATTTAGATAAATGGTTGCTAGTAACTTCTAGTAACTCAGAAGCGCCTTAGAATTCCCTCCCTCATTTCACCCACAAAACTTCACCAAACCCCCGCAGGCTAATGGGGGATTTACTGCTTGTCGTTACTCGATGATGCGTGGTTCACTCTATCCCCCGTACCTTCCTTCAAATGCGGACCGCTCCTGTCATCTCCCTCAGACACACACATTTGAGGCCTTTGCGTCCTGGAGAAGCCAGCTCTGCACATTAGCTTTCCCGTCTCTCAAGGGAAATGCACCAGCAACCGGTTAAAGCTCCCTGCAAGTGCTCTGCTGCTCCTCCCACTGAAAGGTGCAGTCTGATCTGAGTCCCCCTCCCGGAAACCCTGGCTGGCCTCAGTGACTTGCTGGGACAAACAGAACGCAGTGGGACAGACATTCTGACCCCGGAAGCGAGGTCCTAAGGAAGTCTGCAGCTTCAGCATTGGCTCCTCGAAACACTCCTCTGCACAAGCCAGCCACAAGCTGACATGCGCGACGGACTCAGCCCCCCAGGCTGTGAGAAGAGGGGGCGAAGGACGCGAGGCCATGTGTGAAGAGAGAAGCCGAGGGCGCCACGGGCGAGATATGCGGTGGTCACAGCAGCTGCCCCAGCGATGCCACCTGGAGCCGGGGTGAACTGGCCAGCGGTGCCCTTCCCCAGTGTCTGACACAAAGAGTTATCGACAAATGAAACAGCTATTTTAAGCCACTAAGTTTGGGGTGGTTACTTATATAGTGACAGATAACCAGGATGGACCCTTTGGTCAAGAATGCCAGCATGATACAGCTGATGGCTATACTGTGCTGCCACTCAAAAGAAAACTTCCTAAACTGTTTGGCATGAAAACAAAGAGGTCCTTTGCTTATATGCCCGTTACTTAGAAATTCTCAAAAAACAAATCAGTACTGGCTCGCCTGCCCCTGTGGAGCATAAAATTTTCAGCTTGAAAAGTTATTTTGTGGAATGAGAAACAGCTTGGTTTTCTTGTACTAATGGGTAAAATAAAGGTGGGTAACAAATAAAACACTTATTATTCTGCTCTGCTAAGTTTTGTGCAATTAGTCTTAAGAACACAGAGTCCCGCTTTTGGTATTTCATGGTAAATGGCTCTTTTGCAATCTTATGGTATATAGCACCGCGAAGTCGATTTTGGTTATAACCACTTTCTCATGAATGCAATTCAGCTCTTAAAAATACACCTGTTTCAGAGAATGATTCAAGCTGCAATTTATTTCATGGCGTTCTCTAAATCTTCAAAGGAAGTACAACTTCCAGCAAGTAAACAAAAGGGTTCCTATCCTGAGGTCACAGCCAAGGAGTTTGATGTGGGCACATCGGTGAGTTAGGAGAAAGTGGATGGGCCACTGGGAGGTGTCAGGTGGACGGGCCTGGATGGGTGTAGCCTGAGTCATTGAGGGGCGTGGCTGGGGGGTTCACGGTGCAGTCACCAAGACCTCAGAGGAACAGGCAAAGCCCGGGGATGGATGGGGAGGGATTGTAAAGGCCAACATGCCCAAATTACTGGGGTGACATGGCACCATCATATAGATAAGTAAGCAGGAAAGGTGGTTCATGCTGCGTCCATGCGCTTGGAGACCTCATGCAGAAGCAGGCGGTGGTTCGTTGTGTCTTGGGTACAAACACATCCCCAGGGCAAGCTGCGACGATGTGGTTCTTACCTGCACCTCTGACACAGCCAGTCCCTCCCTCAGCCTCTACTGCTTTCGTGTCACGTTCATCATGCTCCAGGCAGAGGTCTGGCTGACCTGGCCGGTGGCCATCAATACGGAGAGCCGCGCTGGGCGGACTGTGTGCCGAGGGTCTCCTTTGGGTCCAGTCTGCATTTTGGTGGCTTCTGTGTTGATGCCAAACTCCGGTCTAATTAACTGTGGCCAGGATAACATGCTCACATGGAGTCTTCATGCTGTGGCTTTCATACAAAGAAAGGCCGTCCAGGAGCGTGTAAGAAGCAGCCCAAATCAGAAACTACAAGGCCATCTGTACACGTTGTCCCCACATGCCCCAGCCCTGGGGCTCCTTGCCTGTGGTGCTGGGGATACGCCATGTGGGACGACTGATTCACTATGTGGTGTGGCCAATGACTCTATGGTAGAAAGCTCCTGTCTCATCTCCTCAAGCTGACAACCTCCAGGCACACATTGGTGAGATCACGCCTGCCATCCCCAGGAGGAAACTGGGTGACGGAAAGGCACGGCCACCACTGCCGGTCCCACACAGCTTGTTTTTCCACAGCCCCGTGTATTCCCCCATCTCAGCCGACCAGTCGCAAACACCACCGCTGACACAGGACCATGGTGGGCCAGTGGGAAAGCAGTACGCAAACGCGAAGGCAGGGCACTCTTAGGAGAAGGGCTCTGCCTGCAGCCAAGTTCAAGGAAGCACCCCTCCCCCAGAGGCCGTTCGCACACAGCGTCTGGACCTGGAGCTGCTGTTTGTTTGAAAACCGTGGACGTGTGCACACCTGAGTGGCGATCCCAGGGCCATTTCATTTTCAGGGAAACTGTAAAACCGTAAAAGCCTCACTCTGCTCTTCAGCAGCTCTGGAGCGAGCGCACAAATGGGAAAAAAAAAAACTTACTGAAAACCTAATTTTCACAGATTGCAAAACACATTTCAAAAATGGAAAAGAAAAAGGCGGAAAAGTTATTTGGTGTTTGGAAAACAGCGCCTCGGTGCTGTGCTAGCCGATTACTCCCCTGCAGCCCCACTTAGGCGGAGAGTGGACCTCGGCTCACAGAGGCCAAACTGTTGTTGGCATTCAACAACTGAAGGGCAATTGGATGGGCTGGTGCTCATATCAGATGCCAGGTGAGAGCGGGGCTACACCTGCCTGTAGAACACCCTCTGCAAGGTGGCTCTCCAGGCTCAGGCCCGGTTGATGGGGGAGGGCAGCGGTGAGGCTAAGCGAGTGAGGAATGTCAGCACAAGTCCTACGTGCCTATCTGTGAGCGTGCACACACACGGCAAGGTTTTCACCATGCTCTGGCCCAATATGTGCTGCCCAGTGAATTACACGCTCCTGGCATCACGGGCAGAAACGCCACACCAGCGATGCAGTGAAGCCGGAGCTGGTGCTTTCCCTTTTCCTGCCTCCTCCTAAGTAAGCCCATCTGAATGGGCGGATAAGGTTTTATTGAGTCCACAGCTCAGCACTGTGCTAGATGTGTCTTCTGGGATACGCGATGTGATAAAACGTGGCTGGTCTTATCTTCACAGGCTCTATAAGCTACGAGGGGAAGAAAATGCCTGTTTGCGAGCCAAGGAAACCATGAAGCCCTAACGTGTGGCGCAGGTCAGCGGTGTAATAAAAGCTCAGGTGAGGGATGTTCTGCACGGGCGACAGCAGGCGGAGGACAATGTGACAGGTCACGTGACGTGGGCCGTGAGCTCCAACACCGTGCAGATGAGCTGGGCCTGCGTCGGAGCCTTCTTCTCTCCTTGCTCCTCAGCCAATACACCTCGCAAGGAGGAGGAAGGAGGCATGCCTGACTTCCGCCTTAAATTCAGAGGTCTCCTTCTGAGGGGAGACGGTGCAGACTCACCTTCACCTGCATCCAGAGCTGTCTCCACTGCAGGCAACGCACTTGGCCGGCTCGCCGCCCGCGGTGCCCTCTTACCTGGTCCTCTGCTCTGTGAATTATTTACGAGGAATGGCCAGGTTCAGGCACGGTGGTCCTGGGATTCGGTGAAGCTAAAGACACATATGGCTACAATACGCAATCCTGGCTTTGTGTGGCCACGCCTCAAGTCGGCGGACCTAACAGGACAGGGCGATTTATGAAGGTGAAGGCAGAAAACAGGTCTGGCTGTATCTTCCCTCCCTCTTCGGTCAAGACAAGAATGGGGCCCCAGAAAGTCCCCTGAAAGCCCCCACAGACATCTCGCCAGAACCCAGCGGGCCGTACTGACAGGTCACACCTCCACAGGGTCTAGGAAATAAAGATTCCACCATGGGTGGAATCAGAGCTCTGTCTGCAAACACGGAGGTGAAAAGATGCTGGCATGCAACTTGCCGCTCTGGCAGGCAGACCAAGTGACTCTGATAACGGACGGGAGCCATGTGCCGTCCATCTGTGACCGTCCACGTCAGAGGAGCAAATGGAGAGGGGAGATGTTTAATCCGACGTGATGGATACATCCACGCTCCCCAAACTGTTTGCTTTGTACTGTGAAACACCCTTGCCCCCCCCCCATGTAGTTGCACAGTGCTTTTTTCCTTACCCTTCTCATAGGAACAAGTCAGATGGGATTAAGAGAGTTGGACAATTGTTCTCCAATCAGGAAAAATCACTCTTCGGGGACCCTTTTCAAAAGGTAACCTATCCATTCAAAGAAGGAGGGAAATGCGATGTTTACACAGCTCCCGTGTGGAGATTTTTGTGATTGGAAATCATCATTGCTTGATTATTTTGGTTTCTATTAAAGAAAAAAAAATAGCAGGGAGAAGTTACCATCAGACATCTCTGGAGATGAAGAGACTCACTGGATGTTATCAAGGAAGACTGTGGCAGTCCCGGGGAAACTGACCCGAGAACGCAGAGCACAGCCCTCCTTGCCAGGGGACCCGGCCTCTCCAAGCTCGTGGCTCAGGCCAGCAGTGCCTGGGCCTCTGGGCAGCTAAGGAACCCCCTTCCAGGGCCGTGAGGACAGGAACCAGCTCCCGCTGGGAACCAGAGTCCAGCAGCAAGAAGGGGAAGTGCTAGGCAAGGAGACGGAAACCCTTTTGGCTGCTCTGGTCTTGGTGTTCTGCAATTTTCATCAGAAGGATATCTTTTAAAACCTCAGAAAGGGGCCAGCGGAGTGGTGCATTGGTTGAGAGCTGGCTTGGGATGCCAGCTCTGAGCAGCAGGGCCCCAGTTTGGATCCCACACGAGGGCCAGTGACACTGCCCTCTACAGCTAAGATGGTGAACAACAGCTCAACCTGGAGCTGGGCTGCCGTGAGTCGCTGGTGATGGCGTAGGCTGCAGCCCCTGTGGCAGTGGGTTGCCATGGGCTACTGTATGTGGCCAGCAGCCAGCGTGAGCGGCCAGCAGCCGCAGTGAGCGGCCGTCCAGAGGCTGGCGACTGATCTGCCTCGCCCGGGAAGAGCGCAATGATAATACCAACATGGGCCAGTGAAGCAACGTCCTCCACAACTAGACTGAAGAACAAAAGGACAGCAACTTGTCTGTTCCCCTACCCCAATTTCCCAATAAAATCTTTAAACAAACAAACAAAAAACCTCAGAAAGGAAGTTTGTTCAGAGAAGGTAGGAAACTTAATCTGGGGCTGTCCTGAGACACTGTCCTAAACGACAGACACAAAATTACTCAAGGCCTGAACACAGCACCTGACACTCACCGAGCACCTCAGACGCACAGGGCACTGTTCTAAGTGCTGCATAAGCATCACTGTCATTGTCCCCGTTTTGTGGTTGAGGAATCATGCTCAGAGGACCTGGGTTGCCTGCACCCCTAACGAATCCCCATCGTACCGTCTCTATACGTAGTGACACAGCACGCACCACCCGCTGAGGCTCCGGTGGCCTCTGTATATAAAAACAAGCCCAAAGCCTCCTGTCACACTTTCCAGGTACACCTCCAGCTTGGAGAATGGGGCCATCTGAGGTGTGAACGTCTGCTACCACTCACAACAGCAGTGAAACCCCAAGAAGAGCTGGCCAAATCCGGCCTCTGGGGATAACTAGGAGCCAGAGGCGGGGGGGTTTAGGTGGATAAGCCCCGGGAGCTCCTGTCACCAGTGGAATGTGCAGTCCTCAGAGCAAGCAAGCAAGCGGCTTGATAAATACCAAGGCAGGCAGGAAGCCGGGAGCGAGCAAGATGAAACAGGAGAAAAGGCGAGAAAACGCAGCAGTCGTGGGAATTCAAAGGATTGACTCGCCGGGAAAGTCATGAGGCATTTTTGCACTGAAAAACATAGAAGCGTACATCATGGCTTTCCCAACAACCCAACAGAAAGAGGAGGAAATCCAGGCTCTTCCAGCCAAAAAGGAAGTGCGTTGCACTTTAATATTCTACTTAAAATAGTGGCCTCTCCCACAGGACAGCGAGCCTTTCATTACTCGCTGAGTCACCTGCAGATAGTTTCATGGGAGTCCTGAGACTTTCTTCCTAAGACATGGGCATCCCTGCGGGTGGAGACTAGTTAATTACCATTTTTCTACGTACGTACTTATGTCCATTTCGGACTACCTTCTCTATGATGTATATGTATTTTATACACAGTGACAGGCACAGATACCCAAATGCATTTTGCTTTGGTGCCTACTAGATAAAAATTTCCGGCTGCTAATCTGTTTTAGCACATTTTGAAAAAAAAAAATCTGCCAAACTAACATTCTACGACTTCCTTCTGTGCTTGAGAACCACCCAGGCTGAATTTGGGGAGTCTCTAGGGACCTTCAATCACTCTCTTCTCACATGAAGTGCACTGTCTTTTCATTCTCTTGAACCAAATTTATAAAGAAATGAAACACATTTCTGGTTTTGGCACCTGTCTGAAACAATGGCTGAAGGTCCTTCACATAGAACCACCAGGAATCTCCACTGAGGTGGGAGCCAGCAGCGCCGAGAGCTCTGGGGACGGTGGGAAGGCACACGTGCCGGCATCCAGCAGGAATCTGCACAGCATTTCTTCCCAATTTTTGGCAAAAGCAAAACGAAAACAATTGGAGTTCGGAAGCATTTGTTTAAAAGTCTTGGAATTGTTCCCAATGTTCCCCTCTCACTGGAGTGCGCAGACCCTGAAACCTGCTTTGGCAAGAGACAGGAAGCAAACCAAGAGAAGGCAGACAGTGAGACAATGTATAAAACCATTGTTTCCTAGTATCCCTGGCGAAGAGAATAGAAAAGTGAACATTCCAGGAAAGCACCCTCATGGGAACCTTCCACACTCAGGGGCTGCTGTTTCTCTTGAGGGAAGAAAGGCAGCTCCACAGCTCACTCGTGGTCTTACTTTGCGGGACACAAGTGCTGCAGTCACTGGTGAAAGGGCCTTTTCCAACAGGTTTCCCATGTGAAATTACAAATGGGTTTTCGAGAAAAAAATGCAGCCCAATAAATTAGGGCGGGCGCGTTTTTAGGTAGGAAGACATATAAATACGGCCAGGACCCTGGCCGGGGAAGACTTTCTCCCCACTCTCAGAAATCACAATACTGGCTGTTGACGCCCATTAAAGAAGGCTAACTATTGGCTAGACAGCAGTGGGGATGTAAGGGAGTGAGAAAACAGCTGAAGGGGCAAGGGAGGCTTCCTGGAAGAGATCAGATGGGGGTGGGTATGAAGTATTTAAACAGCTTGCAGCATAATTATAAGAGTGGCTGGAAAGGGAATGAGGGAAGGGGACCCCAGAAAACAGATGCAATGCTGAGTAGACGCACTGATCTGAAGGGCAGTCCACGGGGTAAAAGACGGGGGAGGAGCCAGTACCAGCTCCTGAAACAAGCGACAGTTCGCAGGTTTAGGAGAAAGGCTAGTTCATCTGACCTTGAGAAGGGACAGGTGGAACGCCAGCCAGCAAACCAAGAGGCGCGTGGCTGGTCCTGGTGCAGCCACAAGCCCGAGAGGGGACAGCAGAGCTGTGGGAGCGAGAGCACAGCAGGTCAAGGGTTAAAGTAAGAGATGTGGGCCGGCCAAGGGGCGCGGTGGTTGGGAGTTGGCTTGGGACGCCAGCTCTGAGCAGCAGGGCCCGGTTTGGATCCCACATGAGGGCCAGAGACACTGCCCTCTACAGCTAAGATGGTGAACAACATCTCAACCTGGAGCTGGGCTGCCGTGAGCTACTGTGTGTGGCCAGCTGCCGGCGTGAGCGGCCGTCCAGGGGCCAGCGACTGATCTGCCTCACCTGGGAAGAGCTCAATGATAATACCAACGTGGGCCAGTGAAGCGACGTCCTCCACAACTAGACTGAAGAACAAAAGGACAGCAACTTGTCTGTTCCCCTTCCCCAATTCCCAATAAAATCAATCAATCAATCAATCAATAAATAATAAAATAAGAGGCGCTGTTAAGGTTCAGGATGCACTGCGGGCACCCGAGGGCACTCCAGGGACCTCTAGTACTAGAACCCCCACCTCATTATGACATGATAATAGGGGGAGGGAACAGGAAAAAGGTAGACAGCAATTCAGAGTCAAGCTGCATTTTATCTGTTTGAAGAGCAAGACTAAAAATCCTGAGGGATGTGAGGGAGACTGCTACGTACCAAAGAAAGCAGCTGCTCTGACCACATGGCCTGGCCTCAGGTCCAGGGCCTACTGGTTATGTCCAGCCACGTGACCAACGGCCTCTGGCTAACGGCACACGGGTGAAAGTGGCGTCCGTTTCCAGGGCTGTGACAATCTCCCACACAATCCTGCACTCTCTACCGGCTAGAAGGGAGGCCTTCGTGTTCCACAGGGCGGCAGAGCTCCGGGCCAGCCTGGGTCCCACATGCCCCGTGGGAGGGGTCCCCAAGCACGGGACTCGGTGTGAGCGAGAAGCGCGTGTATTGTGTCAGCACCGGGGATGCGGGGTGGGCCTGTTACAGCATCTGGAGAGACCCGCCCCACCTTATACAAAGAGGAGGGCTGTGAGTTAGCTACCCTGGAACCTGAACCGGAGCCCGCAGACGCGACAAGACACGAAATGGGGACACCCGGGTAAGGACGACCTGTGGCTTCTTTCCCAGACACTCGTAAGGTCAGTGGGAGACAATAAAATACGGGCTAAAAATCGATATTGTCTCGTACAACTCAGCCATTCCAAATGTCTGAGTTTGGGCAATTTTGCAGATCCATTAACTATGCAACCTATATGTGCGTATACATGTGTATACATGTTTGAAAATGAACATTTTGCTGCACGGGGGTAGTTCTCAGACCTGTGCAGAGTTCGGAGAGTCACCTCCATGATCAAGATACAGAGCAGAGCCATTGCCCCCCAAACTCCCGTCTGCTCTCCTTTTGGGGTTAAACATCTCTCGGCCCCTCCAGCCACGGGTCCACTCTCCGTGCCTGCAGCTGGCCTCCTCCAGGTCACGTGCAGTCTGGGGCCTCCCGTGGTGACTCTGTCCACTCAGCAAGCTGCCTGAGAAGCTGACTGTGAAGACACATTGGTGAGAGGGAGTAACAACCCGAATGGCAAGTGGTGGTGACTGCCGGGTCTGGGAGCCTGCTGCACAGGACCCGTAACCCCGTTCTCTCCATTTCTGTGCATGGGTAGACAGTTCAATAATAAAATGCTCTTAAACTCTGAAAAAAATAGCATCTCATTTCCTCTGGACTGTAGATAAGTGTTGCAGCTTGAAGGGAATCTAAAGAAACCAAGAACTCCAGATGGAGGAAAAGCCAGGACTCGTTCAGTCCAGGCCAACCGACCAGCACTGGAATTAGCTCCATCCTTACAGAAAGAGGGTGGAAACAGTCAGAGCAGCATATTGACAGCTTCCCGGTCTGATGTTAGGACCGGACTGTTTCTGGTGCTTAATGAAGCGAAGAGCCAATGTCCTATTTCTCCAGCAAAACCACTATTGAGCCTTTGCTCTGGCCCAGGCTGAGAACCCCTTAAGTTTCTGATTCAAAGTCTCAACAGAACAGAAATAGGCCAGTTTTTCTATGAAATGGCTCTTCCCTAAAATGAGAGAAACCTGCTGTAAAAAATGGATTTGCCCCTTTTCCAAGAGGACACCGGTCTGCCAAGTGAAATGACCTAACTCAGACATGACAGTCACCACCTCCACCCGCACAGACCACGCCTGCCCGCAGCCTGCAGAGGACACACGGGGAGAGTCACTGCCTCCCAGCCCTGCCCCGTTTGTACTCGTCTGAAACACGAACCCGCTGTGTTTCCTTCGCTGTAATGTAGTCAGAGTTCAGGAAGGCAGGAGCAAGATAAATCTTCCTCAGACCAGGAGGCTGAAGGAGGCTCTGGAACCGGCACATCTGCGCAGCAGGCGGGAAGGCCAGCAGTCTGACCGCTGTCCCTCCTGGCCAGGGAAAAGAGCAATTCACTTTAAAAATTCACTTTTCCTGCGCTTAGATTTTACTCAGATAGAGAATGTCAGAATCTTCATTTTTTTCCGAGAATGTGCATTTAGTGTCACCAAAGTAACCGTGTTCAGACTTGTTCCAACAAATCTGCTCTGTAGTCGCACAATGAGCTTCCTGTTTGTATAAGTCATACCTTAAAAGGTACTTTCAGACTGAACTCGGGCTCTACATTTGTTTTGTGTTTTAATCCTGAGCCATGTCCATGTGGGGGAATTTCCCATACAGAGTGTGGTGCTGTGATTTCATCATTTCAGAACCAGCATTCCTCTGTGACATTCCGGCCGCTTTTAGCATGGAAGGTGTGCACCCTCAACAGCATCTAGAAAGTGGTACCATCCTTGTCTTCAGGCCAAATGAGATACGCCACCAGTAAGAAACGAGACCTGCCTGGCAAACACAGTGAGATTGCGGGAGAATTTAAATCACAACGGCCCAAAGCAGCCGTGAGGAAATGCATGCAAACCACTGAAAACTACTGGGTGGGTTAGAGAGGAAACCCGGCATTCAACTAGCATTTCATTCCATAGTAAGAAGTAAAAGTTCCCGTAGGACAATGGTCTCAGCTGGGGGTGCAATGTCTACAGGCATTTCTGGTTGTCACAACTGAAGGGGAAGGGGCGCTACCGGCAACTAGTGGGGAGGGGCGAGGAGGTTGCTCAATATCCTCCAACTCTTAACACCACCGGCTTCCCCTGCCCCCCACCACACACACACACACACACACACACACACACACACACACACACGCACCAAGAATTATCCAGTCCACAGCGTCAGGGGTGCTGAGGTTGACAGCCTTAGCACCAGAGCTGGGAAACTTAACCACGGAGGCTGAGACCTGTGGCCATAGGTAAGAGGTGGTCCCATTTCCACATCGGCCAATCTGGGCTCTACCAACACACAGAGACTTTCTTTCTTTCTTTCTTTTATATTCCCCGAACTGTCTTTCATATCCCTGTGGCAACAGTGTAGTTACCTATTTATGCTATCTAACCCCTTCCCCTTCTCCCTCATCCCCACCCCCCTCCCAACTAGCAACCATCAGTTTTTCCTCTGTATCTCTGAGACTATTTCTGTCTACTTTGCTCGTTCATTCAGTTTTTTAGATTCCACATCTAAGTGAGATCATGTGGTATTTGTCTTTCTCTGACTGACTTATTTCACTTAGCATTCTATCCATATCGTTGCAAATGGTACGATTTCATTCTTTTTATAGCTGAGTAATACTCCATTGTATAAATGTAAGAAACCACAGTTTCTTAATCCAGTTGTCTTTTCGACTTGTTTCGGCATTTCGGTTGTTTCCAAGTTTTGGCTATTGTGAATAGTACTGAGATAAACATATGGGTGAATATATTTTTTCGAATTAGCGTCTTGGGTTTCTCTGAATAGATACCCAAGAGTGGAACTGCTGGGTCATACAGTAGTTCCATTTCCAGTTTTTTGAGATACCTCCATACTGATTTCCACAGTGGCTGTACCAATGCACAGTCCCACCAACAGTGCACCAGGGTTCCCTTTTCTCCACCAGAGACTTTTTTAGGGCCATGAAATTTGTCATCATCTTTGGCTTTACATTAATCAAAACACTCAATCAACAGAGACATATATCCAGGTATGTGTCAGACACTGTGCACTGTGGTTTTCAGGATCCATGAGAAAGAGAAGATGCCTGCGCACATGGATCTCACAGAGGGAGGGGACCCAAGGGTCAAAGCACAAGTCCCTAAACAGGGCATGTCAGGAAGTGGTAAATTCTGTTAAAAAACATGAAAGCAAGGTGATGGGGGAAGGGAGGGATCCGACTTGAGATGGAGTAGATTAAAAAGTCTATCAAATGTATCCAGGGATCATCTATGTATCCATATGTCTAACCATCTATCAGTGTAACTATGTATCTATGTATCTAACCATTTGTATATGTAACTATGTATCTATGTATCTAACCACCTATGTATATAACTATGTATCTATGTATCTAACCATCTGTGTATGTAACTATGTATCTATGTATCTATCTATCTATATAACTATGTATCTGTATATCTAACCATCTATGTATGTAACTATGTATCTATCTGTACATCTAACTACCTGTCCATCCATTTACCCACCCACATTCCCATCCACCCATCTATCATCTATCAACCATCCATCTATCTTTCCATCCATCTGTGTGTCTATCTGTATGTCTAACCGTCATTCCATCCATCATCTATCCTATCCCATCTTTTCACTTCATTTTTTTTTCATCTAATGTTTGGAAAACTGATGAATAGCTCTATCCTATTCTGTGAATACTATTATTATGTGACTGCAAAATAACCAACATCCCTTGAACAAGCCCTTCCGTAATTTGTAGATGTTGCTCTATTATCCTCTGGCATTGAATGTGACTATGGAGAAGTCTGGCATGAGCCTGAAATTCTTTCCCTGTTAAGTGACACGTGACTTGCCGTTTCCTTACCAAACGTTTTAAAATCTGGCATGAATCCCACCCCTCCCCCACGCACAAGTATATATAAAGCATTAACAGAAGTTGCATGTATGTAGTTTTAAGAAAAGAGTATATATCATACATGAACATTTTAAAAAAACAATAAACACCCCCATGTGCTCAGCACCCAGATTAAGAACTAGAATATGTTCAGTATCTTTGAAGCCCCCTGTATGTTCCTCCATAGTAAATCCTACTCCTCTTTACTGAGACCTACTATCCTAAATTTTGTGTTCAGCTCCTTATTTTTTATAGTTTTACCTAAATTAACATATATGTCCATTATCCATGAGCAGTGTTAATTTGATGCATATTTTTACCTTTACGTAAATGTATTTTTCTATCAATTTCAATTAAATGTAGTATTATATATCAGAGATATAGATATCAGATACCCACACTAATGTATCTAGCTGTAACTGAGTCATTTTCGTGAATGGGCAGGGTTCCTTGTTCCATGTATTTATCCATTACCCTCTCAATGGTCATTTGTGTTGTTTCTAGTTTGGGGTTACCAACAGAGCTGCTGTGGATGTTTCTGAGTGCCTCCTAGTGAGCATGCACAAGTTTCTCTAGGTTATACACCATAAGTGGAAATACCAGGTCACAGTGTATCATATTTTTGATATTACTGCACAGTTCCAAATTATTTTCTAAGAGGTTGTACCAATTTCCCCCCACCACCACCAATAAATAAGGGGTTCCTTGGTTCCACAATCTCAACAACTCTTGATATTATCCGACAGCCTAAAATTTGAAATTGCAACATATTATGGTTTTAATTTGCTTTTCCCTCACTTCTAATGAGACAGAGTATCTTTTCTTATCTTTATTAGCTACTTTGTGTTTCTCCTTCTGTGAAAGGCCTGGTTATATGTTTGCCCATTTTTCTATTTACTTATTTGCTTTTACTTGTTGAATTATAGGCATTTTAAAAAATATATTCTGCATCCTAATTGTTTTTTGGTCTTATATGGTACAAATACCTTCCCCAAATTTTCAGTTTGTTTTTTTTATTTAAAAAAAAGTAATTATTTTAGCGGGGAGGAGGAGGGTGGTAGATGAGGGTAAAGAGGGTCATATATATGGTGATGGAAGAAGAACTGACTCTGGGTGGTGAACACACAATGTGACATATAGATAATGTATTACAGAATTGTACACCTGAAATCTACATAATTTTGTTAACAATTATCACCCCAATAAACCTTAATTAAAAAAAGAAGATTTATACATCCAGGATGTATAAAAAAAAGTAATTACTTTTAGAATGCAGTCAAATATATCAACTTTTCCCTGTGGTCAGTGTTTTGGTATCTTGTTTAAGAAATGTCTTCCTCCCAGAGCGTATAAGGATATCCTTTAGTATTTCTTTCTATACTGATTTCTTTTTTCTCTTTTGAATACCTAATTGATCTGAAATTGATGCCTGTAACGGGCATGGAGTAAAGACCTGATTCCTTTTTTCTCTCTTGGATAATCGATGTCCCCGGGCCATTTTTCTCACTGATCTGCAATTGTGCTGTGTTACAAAGTCTCCTGTTTGCATGAGATGATTATGGGGCTCGTTCTGTTTGTCCTCCTATCTATTTATTGTCATGCTGTTGAATACCTGCGACTTTTAACTTTGAACCTTCCTCTGTGTAACTGATGAGTTCACTCTATGAACAGCTTCTATCCAACAACTGTAATCAGGGTGAATGGTTTTTAACTTGCAGGGGTGATTTTTGTCCCCCAGCGGACATTTGGCAATATCTGGACACATTTTGGGGTATCATATCTGGGGTGTGTTCTATAGGCATCTGGTGGGTAGAGGCCAGGGGTGCTGCTAAGCGTCCTACAATGCACAGGACGCTCCTACAACAACATATGATCCAATCCAAATGTCGACAGTGCGAGGTTGAGAAACCCTATAATCTAGTGGATTATAACCCAAACTGTAAGATAAATATCCAGATGCCCCTACTGAAATACACCAATGGTTGAATATATAAATAGATAAATGAGGAAGAACAAACAAGTGTCACCTGCAGGATTTTAAATAATTGATGTGGCTATGTCCCCGTCAAGGAGGTGGAGTATATATAACTGTCCACTCCCTAACTGTGAGCTGTGCGGCATCACTCCCTCCGACAGGACAGTCACGGGAGCAGGAAAAAGGCAGCTTCATGGGGCGAATAAGAAATGCCACCCCGGCCACATGGTCCCCGTTAACATCAACAGTGGCAGCTGGGTGCAGCCTTCACATAATGGGATGAAAATGGTACTAGACCTCTGTGGTTTTCCACCCCCAAGCCCACCACTTCAGCCTGATCACGAGGAAAACATCAGGCAAATCCCACGTGAGGGGCATTCTACAAAATATCTGAGCTGTCCATCTCAAATCTGTCAAGGTCGTCACAAAAATAACAAAGAAAGAAAGAAAAATAAATAAAGAAGTCTGAGAAACAGTCACCA
Source organism: Hipposideros armiger (assembly GCF_001890085.2). NCBI lineage: Eukaryota > Metazoa > Chordata > Mammalia > Chiroptera > Hipposideridae > Hipposideros > Hipposideros armiger. The sequence continues at coordinate 75,533 of NW_017731894.1, forward strand.
TCAACAGGAGTTGAGGAGACACGATGACTAAATGTGTCCTGAATGGGATCCTGGAACAGAAGGGGGGCTTTTAAAAAACTAAGGACATCTGAATAAAGTGCAGACTTCAGCTAATGCTGGTACATTACGTGTGACAAAGGTACCATGCTAACGTAAGACGCTAGTAATGGGAAAACAAGCCACGAGGCACCTGGGACAGTCCTGTGCCGAGTTCACAGCAGTTTTGTAACTCTACATCTATTCTGAAATAAAACATTTATTTAAAAAGATGGAACCCACTCCTTTCTCTGTCTACCTCTCACTCCATTCTCCATTGCAGGAAACCCCATGAATCCCACTAGATGACAGAGGAGACGCTGTCCCAGGCACAGAGGACACAGGCATTTGTGGGGGTATTTATGGGTTTGGAGACCCCAACACCATCCTCTCCCTAACAGCACCCCATCTTCCTCTTGAGGGAAATACGTCCTTTGGTGGGAGATGCTCTCAGTGAAAGGTCATCCCGAGGGCCCACATCTCATATGGGAGCCACCCTGGGTCCTTCTCCTGTCCCTGGAGCAGACAGCACGTAGGGAGGTGAGCCAGTGGGGGCTTCTCGAGTCTGTACCTTTCGTGCACGTAACAAGAACAGAGGGAACTCGTGCAGGAATGGGGGGGGGGGTGCTGAGGAAGCAGCGTGTGTGCTCTCGCTCGCGCTCTCTCTCTCTTTCTTCACCCCCCCCCCACCTGCGACGGGCACCCATCCTCTCTGAGGCTCTGCCCACTGCCAAGCCCAGCGACTGTGTCTCATGAATTCTTGAAACCCATGACATACATCCAACAAACCCTTTATTTTTGTCTTAAATTAGCCAGACTGGCAATTTACGGCCTGAACTAAGAATATTATTGAATACACAAGGCATCTTTCACCTGAAATAGAATGAAAAGAGAGCCAGCTCCAGGCCAAGCAGGTTCGAAAGCCACATCATCCAGTGACTTCAGCTCCGGGCTCATCCCAAATGACCACATCATTTCCCAACAAGCTGAAAACCTTCTGTGAAGCAGGCTTTCCAAACCTCCGAAGACCATCCTTTGAGTCATTGACCACAGGCCGGCTTTCCCCTTGTCAAATATTCTCCTGCTAATCTCTTCCTCTCACCTTCTAACTCTCATCTCTGCAGGAATATCTACTTGGTAATCATGTCTTATCCAGAGATGACCTTCCATCCAACCAGTACTAGGCACAGGTTCTCCACGAATTCATGAGCATTTCGGATTTAAAGCTGCAGAGACCTCAGCAAATATCTGTATTCATCAATCATCAACAATTCATTCATTCATTCATTCATTCATTGAACAATTTGAGAGTCTCTCTCTAATTTGGAGAAAAGGCCCATTCCTCTGAGCTCTGTGCCACTGTTTTCACCTTCTCACTTTCCAGCGTGAGGGAACCAGCTGACACCATGCAAACACTTGGCTCCATCCTCACATTCAGATCTAATGACCTGAACTCCTTTGAAATTGACCTTCTGTGCAGAAAAAGGAACAGAGACTAAATAGATGGGAGGATATGAAAGAAAGAGGTGCAGTCTTTTCTTCCTCCAGACACATAATCAGGTGATTAGAGACGCAGATGCCTCTGAAATGGCTCTCTGTGGGGGAGGAACAGGGACACGGGAGAAAGGGGACACGTGTGCCAGGGGACACTTCAGCCTTTCGCTTGAAGGAAAACATGTTCTGAAATTAAAAGGCATCCCTAGATGTCTAAGGAATGAAAGTGTTTTGCCTTTCTTCTTTTGTAGAGACCTGCTTTGGAAGACACAACCCACGGGAGAGAATTTATAAAATGACAAACAGCCCCATCTGGGTTTTCTTCTTCTCAAAGGTTAACACACACGTGCGTGCACACACACACATGCATACGTGCACAAAGCAAATTTTTTTAAAACTGCTCTTACTGATAATTTGCACAACAAAACTTGGTCCCCAGAATGGAAGCCACACCTGTGTGTTAGCTGTGGTGTCACCCTGTGGTCACAGGCACGGAAGTTACCGGGGACGTGACAGGAGGTGCTCTGCAGGCAAAGAACCAGTGACAGGTGCTGTGTCAGTCCGCGAATTGGACGGGCTGCCTCCTGTTGGTGGCACTTAATTGGGTCCCCTGTCTACTCTGGCTGTCCTTACGTGGTGACGGATGTCCTGCTGGCACCTGACCTATCAAACATGAGCCCACCTCTGGACAGTGTAACCCTGTTGACACAGAGTCTAGAAACAAAAGTCGCTATTTCAGAGATAAGCACCCAAGGAGACGCGGCTGACCCTTCGGAGTTATTATATTACAGCAGATGGCAGATAGGGCGGACCCACACTAATTCCAGACATTTGGAAGTTCTGCTCAATTAGTGTCAAATTGACTTCATTAAAAAAGATATACAGTTGTATTATTTTCTAATTATGAGAATTCAGACTAAGGGCTAATCGCATTGCCAAACCCAGGCTTACCTCCAGCTGTTTTCATAAACAGATAAGCAAGACTCGTGTGTGATTAGAGAATTTTAAGTATGCAGCAAGCATCTTATTAATGCAAGCTTTTAAAGAGACAGAAAGCGTACCGTCTTACCAAGTTAAACACAGAAACACAGACTCATGAAAGATCTACTTTCTTAACTGGAAAACTGGTTTTTCTTCTTTATGAATTTCTAATTGGTGGGCTCTGAACAAAATATAGTTTTACGATACTTCCAAAATGTTTGAAAATGTTCAAATCTTTGACTTACAAGCGGAGCCGCCATATCCAGAGGCCTCACCTGTGTTTGTTTCTGAATTTGCAAAGATCTGGACCCCTTAGATTACGTGGCCCAGCAAGGTAAATGTCCCTTGGCCTCGTCACGGCTTGCCAATGGCAGAGCCACCTGCAAGACTCATGGACGTTTGCAGCGTGCAATTGGTGGTCACCAGATTCAAAGCTTTCTGTGAAGTTTAAAATTACACGTACAGCTGCTTCCCCAAAAGAGCTGGACTTGAGTATCACCTCCCGGAGAGTTAAAGCTCCAGGGAAGGTTTGAGTTTTAACCCTGGATCCAGGAGCTCAACAACCAAGAGTTGGCAAACCGAAAGGATGGCAGAGAGCGTGAACTCGTGTGAGAATAACCTTCAGTTTCGAGGGCCGGCCGAGTGGCTCAGTTGGTTAAGAGCTCGCTCAAGAGTGTGAGCTCTGAGCAACAGCGGTTCGAGGCCCGGCCTGAGCTGAGCTGCTGCTGAGCTGCCAACAGGTGGCAGGATGGCTCAGCTAAGAAAAAATAAAAAAACCTTTAGTTTTGAGCAGCAAAACGTTCCTGCATGTAAGCAGGCAGCTCCACAAGCATATCACATAAGACATCTGAACCTGGCAATGCAAAGTCCAAAGCTCATAGACCATGCCGAGCGCCTATGACCAGCTGACTCTTGGTCTCTGGGTCTAGGACAGCTAATGGGGCCTCAGTCCACAGATGAGTGATGCCCCCAAATCCCTGTGCTCAGTGCCCAGATGCACTCTCAATCCAAACCAAAGGCTACACACGCCCAGAATTAGCCAAGTTCAATCACTAGATTAAAATGAAAGCACAACCCTCGGCACTAGGTCACAGTCAACAAACTTCAATGTGTAAAGCATCTGAGCGAAAGAATGATTCCATTCTTAAACTCACCCACCCCTAAACAAAAGCTTAAAACAAAAAAAGAAAGAAAAAAAGCTGATATTACATCCAGAGGGAGCAACACGCGAGCACGCATCATTACTGGGCGAACTTTTAAACCCTCACAGAAAACGTGTCATGTACCACAGTACTCCTATTTTCAAGGGTCACAACACAAATTTTATTACATGGCACCTTCAGACCAAGCTACTGAGCTATGTCACAACGTTAGGCCGCGTTTAGTGACCCAAAACCCTTACGCCAATGAACTGTTACCATGAAGCTTGTCTGTGCTTAAAAGAAACAAGAAAAAACGATTGAACAAAAACCCAGTCTCGCCAAGGCATAGGGCATCATCTCTCACGTTATACAGCAATACCTTGGTTTGCAAGCATAATTCGTTCCAGAAACCAGCTACTCGTATTACAAGACATCGCTCGCTGGCCACGTTAAAATGGATTAGAGACGTTTGCTCGTCTTGTGGAACACTCGCAAGCCACGTTGCCTGCCATCCAAGGTTTTACTGCATTCCCAAGAGAAAACTAACCCACATGTTTTTCTGAAGTACACACTGCAGCTTTCAAAGCTCTTCAGTATATTCTTACGTAAGCTACTCAACCAATTCTCCTGTCTGTTCTTCTCGCATCATGCTCTTTTATACTTTGAACACCCAGGGCTATTTCCAGAGAGAACCCAGCCGGTCACTCTGAGGTTGGTACCACCTCAGACTTGGAACTCACAGATGCTTGCAAGCCACTTGGACTCGGCAAGGCCATATCCCCCCCCCCCCCACAACAGCTGCAGTCTCAGCTGCAGCCCATTTGCCTCTGGGACTCTCCCAGGGCTCCTGTCCGCCACTCTGGCCCTCGCAGAACGTGCCGAGGACCCCTAAGCTACGCCAAAGGCTAGTAAGGTCAGCGTGCGCCTGGCCTGGCTGATCTGTGCCGACCTAGCCCGCCTCGCCTGCCCGTGAGCTGGCGCAGGCGCACATCCCGCCCTCACTCACCTCAGCGTGAACCGGTCCTCCGTGGCGTTTCTGGAGACGGACACGGGAAACGTGAGCACGTCCCCTGGCCGCGCCGTCTTGGGCAGGTAGTGCACGGCCACGTTGCGGTCCAAACGCAGCTCCCGCAGGGGAGGTCGGCTGTGGGTCTGGTAGAGAAACACGGTCCCGATCCTCTGCAAGGGAGGCCCCGACTCGTCCACGTCGCTGCCGCCGCCGCCTGTCCGCGGCCGCTCCCGGGCGCAGTCCCCACGCTCGTCCCCCGCGAGCACGGCGTAGTAGAGCTCCACGGCGCTGCCCTCCGCGCGCTCCACCGGCCTCCTCCTCCCGGCCGGCGCGGCGGGGGCGCTGAACCAGCTGGACAGCAGCTGCAGCTGCGCCACGCACAGCGCCAGGTCCCCCCGCAGCCGGCAGCCGCCCCGCACCTCCCGGGTCTCCCGGAAGGCGAACACCCGCAGGCAGGGCAGCTGCTCCCCGGGGCTGCGCTGCTCGGCCCAGTCTCGGCCCACGACGTGGAACAGAACCTGCACGGTGGGCCGGCCCGGGTAGACGCGGTCCCGCAGGATGTGGGCCTTCAGCCTCCAGTTGAGGGAAAACTGGCCGGAGAAGCCGAACGGACCGGCGGGCAGCAGGAGGTCCCGGCCCAGCGCCTGCTGCGTGGAGAAGGGCCCGTAGCTGGCGTGGAGCGCGGGCGGCCGCCGGGCCTTGTACACGAGGAAGGACTCCACGCGCGACTGCAGGCTGGAGTTGCGCATGACGTCCTGGTTGGCCTCCTTCAGGAAGAAGGCCAGGTCGGCGTGCTGCACGCGGTAGGTCACCGGCAGGTAGGTGGGCAGCAGCGAGAAGCGCTGCACGCTCTCCAGGGCGCCGCGGCTCTGCGTCACTGTCGGGAGGAATCGGAGGAGCGCGTTACCAGCTGTCCCCGCCGCTGCCTCCGCGCGCGAGACCCGGACGCCCGCCGCCTGCCCGGCCCCGCCGTCTCCCTCCGCCACACACGTCTCACGGCCACGCGCCGCGGAAGGCGCTCGGGCGGCAACCCACGCGACACCAGGCCGCGGGCCCACCCGCTGGCCGCGCAGCCCGCGCAATGCTGGAACGACGTCACAATGGTGGTGACGTCACAATGCTAACGTCATAGCGCAGAGCGTCCCTGTTCTGCGCAGGCGCAGCCTTGCCACGTGACGCAGGCAGCGGGACCTGCCTGGGGCGTGAGCTGCGCGGGCACCTCGCCCCTTTGTAAACCACGTGACAACTGGAGCGGCCCCGGTGGTTCTTGGGACGATTATGAGATGCCCTTCAGTGCTAACCGCTGGGAAACGTTGAAGAACGTGAGTGTATTACTTAGGCCTGGGGTTCTGGTTTCCTTGGGGTGCGGGGTTGGGGGCCTAGGGTTTCACCAGCTCACCCTTTATCAGTGGATTTAAAACATAAAAGCAGGGGGCCGGCCGAGTGGCGCGATGGTTGGGGGCTCGCTTGGGATGCCAGAGGGCCCCGGTTCGGATCCCACATGTGAGGGCCAGTGACACTGCCCTCCA